>NC_056736.1:167161086-167348586 GCF_019279795.1 Protopterus annectens
CCCTTGGCGAAGGTGTTCTACTTCCTACACACACAGGAATGCTCTTTTCTTTAATGCTACTGTCCACAGGTGCAACTTGCAAAGACAGCATAAAATCTGCAAGGTCATGACTGGCAGACAAAGAAGTGAGCACCACTGCACTAATCCTTTGAAGGTGGAGTGGCAGCATATGTCTAACAGAACTTATTATTGACATCTTAATATGCAAACTGCTTCATTCAGATCCTTGTAAGCACCTACATGGCATTCATACACTTAAACCCTGCAACAGGCCGCTCAGACTTTTTCAAGGAACAGAACAGTTGCTTCCTTAATCATACCAAATATTCTTTTGTTTGTTCATCCAATGCTTTCTCAATTAGAGGTGCTCTAACTTGGAACTCCTTCCCTGCTGCTGGAAGAGAGCTACTCTCTGTGCAATCATTCATGAAGTGGGTAAAGCAGCATCTCAACACTGAAACTAAATACAAAGGTATAACAATTTATGTGTCTTTGGCTTATTGCAACTAGGTCCATGATAGATAGATAGATAGATAGATAGATAGATAGATAGATAGATAGATAGATAGATAGATAGACATGCCAGTAGATATATACATACGCACATACATATACACACTCAGGTAGACAGATGAATACATTTCTGAAATCCTCTCATGTGGAGCAATCTATTTCTCTCTAGAGGGCTATTATCTTGTTTTAGAAAATGGACGTTTGCAATATTAACAAACTATTGGAAAAATAACTTTCTCCAGCAGGGTGTTAGTCTACAGGTAATGCCCACTCAAAAACAAGTCTGACACTTCACAACAGGGTATTAAAGTGCAGTGAAACTCAGACTGAAAAAAACAAGTGTTCGCTATTTCTTTTATGCTCACTAAAAATGCATTGCCATTTAGCAAGTGTAAACTAAAAATCTTTTTGGCATACCAGTAGCACAAATGCTATAGATTCATAGGTTCATAGGTTGATACTAGGCTATCGGTCCTAGGGCCTATACGAGCCTAGCCATAATAACTCCCTGGCTATTTCTTCCCACAATATTTACTTCCCTGGACCCCTGTCTAGCAGGGCAATTGACGTGATTCCCGGGGTGAATTTCCTATCTCCCATCCAAGCGTCATGGTTCCTTTTGAAGGAACTTTTGCTATAAAGGAAAAGTTTAAGAAGCAAACTCTAGTCATAAAGTTTTACTAAACATTTAGAATAACTGCTAGCAGGAAGTATTAATCAGTTCACAACACTGCACACAAAATATAGGAATGTAATGCTAAAATCTTCACATATTGATATACCACTCAGCTGTTCAGATTTTCACAGAATGTAAATATTTTTGTCTCATAATTTTGCTGTGTTCTCCATAAAATTTGTGGTTTTCTAGAAAATCACTGAAGATTGAAGTCACTAAATAATGACACACATTTGATTTTCAAACTTCTTATCTTTCAGAAAAGGGACACTAACAGAAATATTGTTGTTCTAGCAATTTTTTAAGTTTATAACAGCAATATTTAAAGTTTATCCCATTGTCAGGCCTTTACTCCCCAATTATTTTAAGATTTGTCTAGATTTATCATGTTAACAGATTGAGAGGTATATATATATATATATATATATATATATATATATATATATATATATATATATATATTGACAACAGATATGCCTTTGTTGATGTATATCTCAAAATGGAAACAGTGATCCACAAAGTCACAAAAAGATCTGGAACTGAAAGAGAAGCTCAGTAAAACAGCAAAGCATGACTGCACACCACAGTAATTTAACTTCTAATGTCTGTTGGCAAGTTTCATATCTGTATGTGTGTGAGTTTGTGTCAGAGTGAGATAGACAAGAAACAGTGTAACACCATATATTCCAGAATAACTATAAAACTTATAAAAATAATGTAAGCTAACCTTCAGCAAATGTAAACATCTATGTAGTTATCCTTCTAAGTCAGTAATATCTTAGTTGACATAGCTGACAAAGACTAAAACTAATTCAAGCTACAAAAATACAAAGACTGACACTTAGTGGCCAAAATTAAAAGGAACAAATACCTTGGACATTATATAAATACCGCACAAAATATTAAACAGTGAACCAAAATACATAAAATAGATGGTCACATGACCTCATAACCTAGCAACACAAACCAGACCAGCAGACTGCACAACAGTTACAACATAAGAAAAAGCTGACAGAAAAAAAAACAGCAGAAGAAAAAAAATGTCAAACCCATTCGGTATTACGTGTCAGCTATTAAATACTACTGATTTAAATAAACTACTTGAAGATATTAAAAAAACTAAATAAAAGAACATATACAACCTACACAGAATAAAACCAAGAAACAAGGACATATATTATAGATGATGGAGACTATGAAGAATCACAAGAAGAATTGACTACAGAAAATATAAATGATACCACTATCTCTAAATTAAGAAGAAGCATGCAAAAAAATAACAGAAAACACCCATGTAACATCAGAAGCAGCAGAAAAAAAAATGAAACAGAGGTAACAAACAAGCCACAACCACAAATACCGGAAACTCAAACAAATCAGAGTGAAGACAACTAACCATCAACTTCATAAAACTCTTTTAATAGTACAACTGATAACAGATTTAAAACAGTAACAGACAAATAATTACAAGACGTAGAATACTATAGTAAAGAAGAAAATACTCACCAAGACGTAAAATGGGTAGTGACTACATTATACAAATGGGCTCAACACAAAAAGATAGAAATAAACTGAAAAACTGACAGCATACAAAAAAATTGCTGATCTGATAAAACTATTTTATGCTGAAGTAAGAATAACAAATGCTGAACAATATTCAGTGCAGAGCCACATATCATTAAGAGATGGATTAAACAGAGCCTTAAACAATCAAAATAATGACAGAAAAATAAAGATTATAACAGACCCATCATTCAAAATAGCAAACAATATACCACAATCCTAAGAAAATAAAACAGATTATGCAAGCCATCATCCTACAATTTCAAAACAAGGCATGTAAAAAATAAAAGAATGCAAAGCACTGTCTCCAGACATGCCTCAAGGACTTGTCACAATGGTCTGGTTTGACTTACAGCTCTAAATGGCATGAAGAGGGAGAGGAGAACAAAGACAGTTGACATCAGCATGCTTCACAATACTATGGAGAGAAGGACAGAGACAGTTGAAACCAGCATGCTTCACAATACTATGGAGAGAAGGCCAAAGGCACCAGCATACTTCATATTACTATCAGATTCCACAGGGAAAAGATATTTGACACTAACAATCAATGAAGAAACTAAAGACCACAACAAAAAAATGAAACCAACAAAGAAAGATACAGAGGCCAAATATAGAAACAAAAAGTCAATCCATTATGCATAGAAATACACAGGAAAATTACCAAATACCCACCAGCACTATTCTTACATAGAAAAAAAAAATACCAAAACAGCATTGTCATATTCAGACATGCTGGTACACCAGAGAACCCATGGTAAAAAAATACCTAGCAAGCATTATGCCATGGATAAGCAACTCATCAAATCTTTCAAGGAGATGCACCATTCATAGTATAAGTCCAACTGCCATACAAATCTTTGAAGAAGTAGGATTGACAACATGTGAAACAACACCAATAATAGGAGACAGGTCAGAAACAAGCCTTATAAACTACTGGACACCAACAAACGAAGACAGAAAAAAAAAAACAGAGCAACATGCTGGCATCAAAAAAGAAACAGTACAACAGGAACAGAAAACAACCAATAATAAAGAAAAAACACAAAATCTGAAAGCAGAAACAAACTATTTTAAACCAACAGCATGCATTTTCAATGGCCCTATAACACTTTGTGTATTACTAAATATATAAATTCAATTTTTCTTATTAAAATGTTATACTTTTCTCAATTTAGAAAGTTTCACTAAAATGTTATTAATAGAAAATAAATACATTGCAATAATACAGTTCTGTAAATAAATACAAAAATAAGAGACTATTCATATCAAAACTGTTATAAAATTATTTAAAAGGGGAAAAAGTAATCAAAGTCCATTTTTGAATATAACGAATAATAGTCTTTTTTCTTAAAGCAATAATGGCCTCCAGAGTGTGTGCTATTGTGGAAATAAAGCCCCTTCCAGGGGTGTAGTGGCCATCTGCCTGCAGCATCAGGTCACAGAACACCCATGATTGACCATTATTTCCACAATAAAATACACACCCTACCTGGCATTATTGCTTGCTTATCACCCTGCCTGCGACTGCTTTCATCTCAAATTCACCAAAGAATGGAGCTGTAGGCAGCAGCACAGAGTCTACAAGGAGCCCTATAGGGGAAAGAGTTGTATAAACTAACCACTTTGTGCATCTACTGTCGTGTGCAGTATCCTCATGATAGGAGAACACAGATCACAGACTGCATGCCGTGGCAGGGCTATCCACTTGATAGCGTAACATATGGCTCTTGGTGATTCAGTAGTGTTGACTGGTGTCACCAAATGGGCATGAGTATTGGTCATTCAGTTACCTAGTGTAGGTTAAGTGGGATAGTTCTGTTGAGCAAAAGCTGGACATAAACATGAACTAAGAATTGTTACATTCAGTATAGGGTCACTGGCAGGACACAGCTTGGAAGTGGATGACATAATGGTAAGGAGGAGGCTGGATATCCTATGTAGCCAGGAGACAAGATGGAAGGGCAGTACAGCAAAGCCACTTGGCTTGGGATCCAGCATCTACTACTTAGAAAGAGGACAGGCTAGGAATGGTGTGGGAACTGTGGTGAGGGAGAGGCTTCAGAAGACAGTCATGGATGTCATCAGAATTAGTGACGGAGTCATACTAATCAGACTCCAGCTTAATGATAGGGCACTGTTCATAATCTCAGCCTATGTCCCAAAGCAGAGTTATAATAGTGAGGAAAACAATGCATTCAGACAGCAGTTGCAAGACCTGCTAGATAAAGCAGGACAACATGAATTGGAGTTAATAATGGGTTACTTGAATGCATGTACCAGGACAGATACAATAGGATATGAGGACTGCCTGGGTGCATATAGGTGGGCAACAGGAATAATGAGAGAAAGTCACAAGATCTCATACAAGAGTGGCCAACATGCAACTCTGGTAGACTTTCTCCTAGTAAGGAAAGGGCACCGGGGTAGAATCAGTGATTGCAAGGTCATCCCCTATAAAACAATCAACCCACAGCATAAACTACTTGGTCTAGCATCTCCAGAAGAAGAAATAGGGAGAGTCGAAAAAGAATGGCAGCACCTCAAAACAGCATGTGTGAGGATTGTAGAACAAATATGCCACTGTGCCAGGTATGGAAATAAGGCACATAAGGAAAGCTGGTGGTGGAATGCAGAAGTCCGGGAATACATCCAAAGAAAGAAAGGAGCACAGGAAAAAGTGGGCGATAGAAAAAATGGACCAAGATAGGAAGGAATACTGGTTGGCCAACAAAGAAGATAAGAAAGGAGTTGCAATTGCAAATAACAGGGCATCAGAAGCACTACACCATCTTCTGGAAAGTAAGTCAATAGATGGCACAAAGAAACTATATCAGGTTGCAAGACAAAGGCAGAAAGATAAAGAAGATAGTCAGACACCCTTCATAAGGGATGCCAGCAGCAACCTGCTCAACAGTCCGCAGGACATCAAAGGCAAATGGAAAGAGTACTTCCAGCAGCTTCTGAATGAATAAAACCCCACAGAAGCTGTACTGCCCCTGGCACAGCCGACGATGAGAGAAGAGGAGGAACCCACAACAGAAGAAGTAAGAACAGCACTAAGAAACATGAAATCAGAGAAAACAGCAGACTCTGATGAGGTCACAGCAAATATGATAAAGATGCTGGGTGTGACAAGGGAGAAATGGCTCCTGAGGGTACTCATAGCAGTGTGGAGAGAAAGGCATATCCCAGATGACTGGGGAATAAGCATATTAGTGCCAGTGTTCAAGAACAAAGGGGACATTCACAACTCTGCTTAGTACAGAGGTATCAGACTCTTGTCACATTACATGAAAGTTCTGGAGAGGGTGCTTGATAAACAGTTATGCAGAGTAGTAGAAAGTAAAGTGGGAGATAAGCAGTTTGAATTCAGATCAGGATGCAGCACAATTGACTCAATCTTTGCAATGAGGCAGACAGTTGAGAAGAAGCAAGAGATGAGTAAAGAGTCCAACCGGGCTTTCTAAGACTTGAAGAAGGCATATGACAAGGTCCCAATTAATTAATAAACAATTAATGCAGTTGAAACATCTTCATTAATTGTCATCCCGCTTCCACCAACTGACTCAACTATAATGAAATTATACTGACAACTGATTTTAGGAAGTGAAAGCATACCTTCAGATATTAGAAATTGTTTAATTAGGTTTAAAAAAATTTTTCCATCAAGGAAACTAAAGAAGACTCTGTAGAGATATGCATCTCTCTCTTATCTATTGTTGGTCTATCTATACACACATGCACACACACACACACACACACACACACACACACACACACACACACACACACACACACACACACACACACACACACATACACACACACACGTGTGTGTGTATGCATGTATATATATATATATATATATATATATATATATATATATATATATATATATATATATATGTCTATATGCTTTATTAGCATAGACTACATTCAACCTGATGAATCTAGTCTGCTTTTCAAGCACTTGAACTCAAATCCAGCCATCTTACATTAAGAAGGGCTCTCCAGCACTCTTGTGGCAGACGAGTGTGAATATAGCCTTTTCTAAGCTGGATATTGCTGGAGAAAGGATCATTGTGTGATTTCCTATTGGCAGACTAGTTTAAAACTGTTTAATTTTGACTGTATATAAGTCTCATGTCTGTGCATAGCTGTGCACCTCACAACAGGGTTTAGTGGTACCTTGTAAAGATGCAAATGCCTAGAAACTATTTTTTTCTCTAGATACCAGTCAGTGAATCCTTCCAGGTTCAATGCTGCTCTGCATGCAATGCAGCTGCACACTTCTGCACTGCAGACAACTCAGCTGAGCACTGAGCAGTGTTGCCCCACTTTCCATCCCTGATCTTCTATACAATAAGTCCCCTTGTTAATTCCAGAGCAATAGCTGATCTCATTTGACCTCTCAGAAAGTAGTACTTAAGAATTACCTGCTACTATGGACTGTCAGTTTTCCAACATTTTGCCAGCCAGCCTAATAGACATGGGCATCCTGAGGCAATGTAGCAATTGCCAAATGTATACTGACAGTCACTTGCTCCTAAAGTAAACAAATACAGTGTGTGAGAGATGTAACTATACCATGAAATTAGAATCAGCCTTCTCATATAACAATGAACAAGACATCAGACAGGTTGTCAGCACACATACCTCTCCACCCACACAAGACAAGGTCAATACACATAAACTCACATATGTGGAGGTACTCACTAAAAGCCTACCAAAAACTAGAGACCTCCCAAACACAAACAACTAATACCTACTGGTACACAATCAGAATCCACAACTACACATAACAACACACATATCAGTGTCTCAACAAATAAGCCCTTAAGGCAAAACACCTCAAAACCTAATGTCGTAGTCATAGGCACACCACCTACCTGGGCTTGCTAGTGTAGCTCAGTATACAGCCAGACACCTTGGTCATGGGGGATTTCAACTATCCTTTTATCATATGGGTGACGTACAAAAGCACAAACATGATCACTCTGAGGTTCCTGGATTTTGTTAATTCAAATGCCCTGGAACAGTTGGTATGCATACCCACAAAGGGCTGAAATGTCCTAGACCTACTGCTCACCAACATGGGGGGTCACTGCACTACCCCCTGTGTGTTGCCCTCCCTGGTAAAATCAGAAAATCAATGTTAAAAAAAGATCTTCAGTCATTACTGACTATTTTTTAAGAATTGTCTTTGAAAATAGAAAGATTTGACACTAAAATAGATGCCTTTAAGAAAAACTGTTCCAAACAAATGAAACAAATTAATGAAGGTCTGCAGTTACAAAGAAACCAGATTTCTGGCATTGAAGATTCCTTGAATGATGTGGAAGGAAGACTAAGTGAAGTGGCGAATAATACTGAATTTCTGTTAAAACAGAACAACCCTTTACTAGCCAAAATAGATGACCTTGACAACAGGTCCCATAGGAACAACATTCATATTTCTGGACTACCAGAAAGAACAGAAGGTAAAAATATGGTTAATTTGTTGTCTACCTGGCTCCCTAAAACTTTGGATTTGCCTGAAGCTCTCTCTTTTGTTATAGAGAGAGCACACAAATCTCTGGTTAATCCAATATCAAAGTCCAGTACTTCCTTGAGGTTCATCGTGGTTAAATTTATTTCATCTCAGAGTAAAGAACTGGTGCTCAAAACTGCCTGGGCTAAGTTACCACTTAAAGCAGAAGGAACTATTATTTGTTTTGATAATGACTATTCACCAACAGTGATGTCTAAAAGGGAAAAAAAGCAGATAAAAGTACATTTACTGTTCCCAGCCAGGCTGAAGATTTTCCTTTCTAATGGGGTTAAATCCTTCAAAGATCTTGACCTTGCATTGTCATATCTACAAACTAACAACATTTGTGAAAAAACAGAGGATATGGACTGGTCCATTATATCCTTAAAAAAAACAAATGGAAATAAGACAAATGAGAAAAAGAAGAAATCAAGGGGAAAATAAATAGCTTTCATTTTCCATTTTCTTTATTTACAAAGGAAATAAGATGTCAAGGATTTTTTTTTCTTTTTATGTAAACAAGCTTAGTTTTACTTCTTTACATATCTTTACCAGCAAAACATGAAATCACAACATTCTCAACTGTAACATAAATAGGAATCAGGAACTCAACAAGCAGTCTACTAATGTAAGGTAACTGAATTCCTTTTTTTGTCTTATACTTGTCTAATTTATAGATAATTAAGAATCATTTTAATAAGTCATGGCAAAATATTATTAGTTTCCCTTAAATGAAGCATACAGCATTTATACTAGTATATGATCTGAAGGGTTGCATACAGAATTGCTTACTCAGGAACTAATGCATAGTTTATATAAGTATAAAATGGCTGCAGTATAACACATAGCTGAATTTAAAGTTGTTTAATTTATATAAACTGCAGTTACCTACTAAAGGGAAACACACACTATGAGTGACATCTCATACTTTCTTGTTATAAAAAGTAAAAAACATTAACAGTGTTAAATAAACTTATTACAGCTGAGTGCACTTTCAGGCATTTCCGCATTTACCTCCTCTAGGCATCAGATATTGCTTGTTCATATTTGCAATAATAATTCTGTAACCATGCTACATACAAGGTATCAAAATATTTTATCTTGAAGCATGCATGATGGCAAACACAATTGTATTGATATATGACCTTTGTCAGGGTATTTGTTAGAACTGTAAGGTGCTAAATTCATTTCTTAAAGCGTCAAGCCACACCCACTGGGAGTTAAAGGTATACACTCAGAAGAGCTGCACTGGAAGTAATGAGTTAAAACTGCTACTTAAATGGTATACTGAAAGAAGTGACAGATAAACATTTTCACCTAAGTGTGCAAGCAACTCAATGTAATCATTAACTACATAACATTAGAAAAGCTGTTTCTAAAACTAATAGAAAATCTAAAAGCCATCTGTCTTCCTACTGCATTGATTTAGATAATATGATACGGTTCTATTTAATAGAAGGATTTCTGATATTCTGGATTGCGAGGGAGATGTGATTGCAGTTGCTATGGATGCGTGTTTTGGTGTTGTTTAATAGTAGAGAGATTGTGAAGTTTTAAATGGTTTTGAAATAGTCTCTATTCATAGATTAAATGTTCAGGTTCAATATGAAAGATATGGAAATTATTGTGACAGATAAATTGTCCCCATGCGAGGTGTTTCTGTGGTAGTGAGATATGAAGCCCCTCTCTCCATAGCTTGATCTTTTTTACTTCATTTAAAACACATGAAGCTTTCCCTGGTAAACAGCTAGAGTTCAGTTGGAATTCCCACCTAAACAAGAGAACATAGCTTTTCATGATCAAAGACTCTGACTGACCGGCAGTTTTAGCAGGTTAAGTTGAATAAAAGGCAGAACCTTTTAAGTATGCATTAGCTCAAATTTCACTACAACTATAGTTAAACATATAGACTGGTACTGAAGAAGGGAAACAATTATAATGTTACATATACTTTGAAATACTTTTGAATACATTTATAAGTAAATATGTTTGAAAGCAAGCATTTGAAGTTTGATAGTTGTCAATGAATGGTAAAATGAATATATATATATATATATATATATATATATATATATATATATATATATATATATATATATATATATATATATATATATATATATATATATATATATATATATACATATATATATATATATATATATATATAAACATATATATATATATATATATATATATATATATATATATATATATATATACATACACACACATATATGTGTGTGAATGTAAAACCTAGAGATCATAAAAAGAAAGACACCACACTGGAATCTGTTGAAGAAAATGTAGACATGTTTATTTTATTTAGGAAATAGTCATCCTTTTTATTACATTTGAGTGCTTTCATTCATGAGTGGTAAAACAAACTTCATCAGAAATACATCGAAAGTTGTAGAAAGCAGTTTAAATAGGACATAGTAGTGTGAGGAAAAGGTCTTCTCATAGGTACAACACTGATAAGTAAAACACTGATGGATCAACAAGAATAAAACACTGATTGGTCGATGGTGTTAATGCCAATACCTGGTAGGTGGTATCAGAGGTTTATCTGATAGGTTGGTCTGGTATGGTGGCACTGGTGTGCTATTGATTGATTGGAGGGAAATCCCCAGGGGACAGGACGTGTGTCTACCTGTTCCATCTAAGGTAGCATCTGATGTTTACGCTTCCGTTTAGACCTGGGGGGGTGTTGGCCCTAAGCTGTATTTTCCATTTTAGCTCTCCCACCTCAAGGAACAAGGTTGTTGCCTGTGGTGAAGGGTAAGACTTTTTCTAGTACAAGAAAGTTAAAGAGACTGAAATGAGCACAGGAGAGGCTGTGCTTACCTAGGGCATTTTTGTTGTCAGCATTCCTAATCACTTGATAGTCTTCTTTTATTTTGTCACTTAATTTACATGTAGTTTTACCCACATAAAAGGAGTGACAGTGTGAGCAGGTGGCCACATAAACTATGTTAGTGGAATTGCAGTTAAAATACCCCCAGACTTGGACCAAGGGATTGCAGTCAGCTATGGGAACAGGGTTGTTGGAGTTGACGTATTTGAAACAACAACAGCTTCTGCAGGGGAAGGTGCCAGTCACTGTGGACTGTGGTGTTTTTGTGATTTTCTCTGTGGATTTGAACATGTCCTTAAGGGTCTTGGTCTTTCTATAACAGAAAGATGGGGACAACACTAGGGCTTGGCGAGGCGATGGAAAAGCATCCCCTCACCCGGTTAATTCACTCCACAGGTTACTGAGTGATGAAAGCTGACAAGGGAGCAATGATCATTATTATGAATAATGAAACCTACATCTCCAAGATGAAAATTGACCACCAAAACAGCTCCTTTTATTCCACCATCTCCCATGAAGAGGTGATCAAAAGATTCCACCAAATAGACCTCACCCTTTCAGAACTCCTGCAGAAAGGAGCCATTTCCGTACTTGAATATGACTTTATGTCAGTAGAAACCCCAAGCATAGGCAAAATGTTCGGAATCCCAAAAGTCCACAAGAGTGAAACAGATCATTCAGACATATTATATCATCCTGGAGGACCAAAATCGAACATATTTCTGAACTGGTTGACTTCTACCTCAACCCGGTTGTACAAGCCTTGGACTCCTACTCAAAGGATTCCTGGGACTTCCTAAACCAGATTTTCACCTTCACAGAGGTCCCCAAGCACAGCGTCCCGGTCACCCTTGACATAGTGCCACTGTACACAAGCATCCCACATCTAGAAGGATTAGAACTAGTCACCCACTACCTCAGCTGTCACGCCTACATGCATCAGAATAAAGTCCACGCCCTCAAAACCCTAATTCGACTGGTGTTGGAGAACAATTTTTTCTCCTTTAAAGACACTATTTACCACCAAATACATGGCATAGCCATGGGAGCCAAAATGGCCTCCGCCTATGCTAATCTTGTCCTATGCAGTTGGGAAGCTGACATCCTTCCCAATCTCCAACACATCCATAAGCTGCATCTATATAAACACTATATTGATGACATATTTTTCCTATGGACCGGCTTCCCTCAAGACCTGACTTTCCTGAAAGAATTGAATCAGAGCATTGACTTCCTAGAATTCACCACCTTGGGTATAGGGAAAACTGTCCACTTTTTGGAAGTTACCTTGACCTTTGAAGCTGACACTGGAGAATTTGTCTCCAACATACACAGAAAAAAGACCTTTAGGAACAAGCTATACACATTTTAGCCACAAAAACAAAATTACTCAGTAAGTCCAATCACATAAATGAAGTCTACTCACATAGGAAGAAAAGACAAGTAACAGAAATAGAAGATATTCTAAAGGAATTCAGAAATTATTGTAATAAAATCAATCAAAATAATATATTAATGGATCTAGAAGAAACAATTAAAATATTTATTTAAAAAATATAAAAACTAAACTATCTGATGGCCAAATGAAATGAATGGACAAACCAATCTTTATGTCTGAACTTCTAACTCAAATTTCTAAACTGAAATCTAATAAAGTGCCGGGTAATGATGGGATTATATCTGAACTTTATAAGCTGTTAGCCAAAAAAAAAGCCCTAGACATACTACGCAATGTTTTTTTTATAGTCAAGGACCTAGGTAAAGTTCTTCCTTCATGGAAATATACCCCTATCTCTCCAATTTTAAAAAACTGACAAAGATCCTAATGACTGTTCTTCATATAGGCCGATTTCAGTTTTTAAATGTAAATTATACATTGTTCATGGCACTTCATGCTAATAGATTAAAATATAGTCTACAGTCCAAGACTGATGAAGATCAAACTTGCTTTATCTTAAACAGAAATACTTATGATAATATTATAAGAACAATAGCAATAATTGACTATGCAAATAAAACAAAAGAGATCTTAACATTAATGAGTCTTGATATTAATAGTGCTTTTGACTTGGTAAACTGGAAATATCTCTTGCTGGTTTTAGAAGAATGTAATTTCTCGGATCTTCTTCACTTCACCTACAACTCATTTGACTGACTTTCATTTGATAATCACCTAAAGTTCAAATTACCAACAACTCATTTGACTGACTCTCAATTAACCGACTTTTAAGTATAGATATGATGTGGGTTTCCATGCATCTGTGACTTGCTTGTGACAAAAAGAATTACTGTAACTTATAGTGCTGACTGTCAGAATACTGATAGTCATGTAGAACATAGTGCTGTAGTATTTCTAAATGTGGGTATGTCTCTTTACATTTTTATGGGAAGTATCTAAAGTAATATGGTGGATGTTTTGTGCATTCCCAGCAGTAGTGGCAGCATGTAGAGTACTGTAAGGCAAGTAAAATGTATATGCCATTTTCCCCACTGTAGTGCGATCCTGGAGTTAGTATATATATTTGGGGGGGTGGGGGGCTTTGCCCCCAGCTAGTTTGATTTTATATTGCCAGGATTCTGTTTAGAGGGTAGGTAAGTAGTTTTTAAGTTCTGGAAAGAGTTAGTCATTGCTGTTGTGAGTGTGCATGTCTATGGTGTAAAATCTAATATGTTGAAATTCAGCATTGTAAGCTGTTGGTGAAATGAGAGTCAGTCAAATGAGTTGTCAGTAATTTGAACTTTAGGCGATTTGGTCTCGGTCAAATGAAAATCAGTTAAATGAGTTGTAGGTGAAGTGAAGTAGATCCAATTTCTCAAGTAACTTCACACATCTCACTAATCTTTTTTATGATTTTTTTGCATATGTTAAAATAGTTACCTTCACTTCTGATTCAAATATACAAATTTTGAAAGAAACCAAACAAGGATGCCTTCTTTCACCTCTGCTTTTTACCATAATTATGGAACCATTTGCTAATTTTCTCAGATCAAATATAGATACAAAATATATTAACATAAATGAGAATTTAAATTCTAAAATTCAACTGTTTGCTGATGACATCCTACTGACATTAAATGATAATGATAATTCTCGATCTGCAGTTTTTTAGCAATGGATTTATTTCAAACAAAATCTGGTTTAACATTTAACAATGGCAAAACAAAAATCCTACCTGTAAATACAAATAAGAATAGAATCAAAAATAAATTCATGAAATACATTATCAAAGAGAAGAAAATGAATTATTTAGGAATAATTATAACAGATAACATTAAAGATATACCCACAAACTCTAACCTTCTTAACCCCCACTTCATTATCCTAGCAAATGACAATACCATAATTTCCCCAACAGAACATACTAAAATACTTGGCATTGAGATTGACAATCATCTCAGATTTGACATTCACATTTCATTAACCATAAAAAGTTCTCAAAAAACTAGAAGTCCTATATAGAAACAAAGAATTCCTCACCAAAACTGCCAGAATTTCTGTGGCCAATTCTAACCTCATCTCATCTCTTCTTTACCTCTCCTATACTTACCAACCTCAGGCAAACAGACCTAAACAAGCTTGAGGCTTCTTACAACAAAATTGCTAAATTCACCAATGAAGCATCCTATCGCAGCCACCACTGTATCTCACTTAAAGAACTTGACTGGCTTGAATTTCCTCAATTTCTACACCTGAATCAACTCACTCTAGCCTACAAGACTGTAAACTATCCTCTCAAAGTCCCATCCCTTCAATATCTTCTCCAGCCCTACCATACCACCAGACCTCTACAATCCAGCAACAAAAAACAACTTCTTGTAACCAAAGCCAAGAACTCTGCTGGAGTAGTTCTTTTCTCCTGCAAAATAGCCAGGTTATGGAATACTCTCCCCCTCTTCATAACCGTACTAACACCAGGCAGTCTCTTCATAACTGCTCTAAAAACCCACCTCAAAGGACACTGGTTATGTCAATGCATGCATTCTGACTAAAAATCCCACTTACTGTTCCCCTCCTTTCATTTTTCCCTCCTCTAGCCACCCTGTTTTCCACTGTCTGAACATTGCTATCTCTTCTTCGCAGACACTGCCTTTACCTTCTCCCTCCCCACTACTACTGAATTTCTCATACCCTCCTCTAACATTCCCAACTACCTAACCCTCATCTCTACATCTAATACAGCTTCAACCACCTCACTCCTTACCCTACTTCCAACACCACATCCTCCATCTCCCTGTCACTTCTCTACTCCTACCTTCTTCCAGACTAATTCCCTTAGCTCTTCCCCAAGCTCATTCCACTATCTGGATTAACATCTGCTTTGTATACTGTTCAGATTATAGGTTTATCTGCCAGCTCAATGAATATATTACTAATCTGCCTTAACATCATCTAGTTTCCGGCTGGAGTATTACCAAAAACTACTATATGTCATTTTATTTGTATACTAAATGCTATAGATTGTACCATTGGCTATTTATATTATCAATAGTTCTGCTTGCAACTTGCTGTTCATTTCCTATGTTGTGATTGCTTGTACTATTACTATTTGTATTTCATTTGTTCTTCATGTTCTCTGTTTACTATTCCTTCTGTGGAGCTTTTCTCCTCGGGCCTTTGCTGAAAAAGGACCTATGTCCAGTCAGAACTTCCTGGTAAATAAATAAATAAATATACTGACAGTATAAACAATATAAAGAATCTAATAGACACATGGAGTAAAATTTTCTTCACAATGGAAGAGAGGTTATCTATAATCAAAATGGTTATCTTATCAGAAATCTTATATATTATACAATCATTAACATTAGCCCCCACAAAAAGTTGTATTAAAGAATTTAACACTTTAATTTTGATATTTCTCTGGTATTCCAATAAACCAAGAATCCCTTTAAACCATCATATGAGAGACTTGGCAGCAAGAGAGATAGGGCTACCAGATCTAGAATTATATTCATAATCATCAATTATAAAAACAATATATCTTTAGATTAATAACACCTTCACAGCTAGGTGGAAAGAGTTTTTAGGAAATATTTTTATAAACTCTAAACATAATAGATATTCTAATAATTCTCTCATACTAAATAACAGTTTGCATTGATTATTAAAGGATTTCCTTATAGGAAAAAGTCACCAAACAAGTGACTCCTACTTCATTTCTAGTATATTAAACACTTTAACATTTTATATATAAAACCCTGGCATGTAAAGTATATTTATATTTCCTATGGCATATACCCAAAATAACATCTCCACCTTAAAGTTAGAAACAGTGACCACATTTAAAGAGAAAATCTGCTATATTGGTTTCAATTAATGAAAGATGAAAAGCTACATTGTTTTGATTATATTAAGAACAAATATAATTTAGATAAAGACATGTGGTTAGATGTATAATCCTGCAGACAATGTTAGGAAAGGGAAATTAAGTTAATGCAACCAAGAGTAAGAGATCATATCCCAAAATTAATTGAATATCTAATATTCTTAATGCAACAAAACACATTGGGACAGGGTATCTTATCCAAATTATATAGAGTTGTGAGGAGAGAAACAAAACGTTGCAATGACAATTATTGGAACTATTTTACCCAAATTAATAATAGACCTTTGAGTGAAGAAGGTAAAAAAAAATTCTAATATCTTCAAAACATACAACTTCATCTCTTAGATGGAATCTCTTCACTTGGAAATTTCTCCACAGATCTTTCTTCACACCACATAAAACTGAATTAATGTTCAAGCAGAAACACGTTTGTTGGAGATGTAAACAAGAACTTAAAGCGGATTGGCAACACATGTTTTTGACTGTACTGTCTTAACACCTTATTGGAATAACATTAATTTCTTTTTACAGACTTTTTTGGAGATACATTTTGTTTTATCTAAATCACTAATTATTTTATAACATTCCTATTCCTGTATGTGTTAAAAAATGAAATATCGCATTTTGTGGTCTATACAATCTACATGAGAAAGTTTATAACATAGATTTGGAAGAATGAATCTGCACCCTCCTTCAAAGAATTTCTAAATATTACAATTGAAGTCTGTCATCTGGAAATCATTACAATTAAGTCAAAAACAACCAGGACTACCTCTTGCTACAATGCATGGACAAAAGCTGCTTGACAAGCAAAAATAACTGCATTTTTGATTGAATGCAATGTACAATAACTCAAATGGCTTGATGGTTAATGGACACTCCTGTAAACAGTTATTTTTTCTTTTATGTGTGAGGTTTAGTTGATTTTTTTTCATTTGTTATGTTCACAAATCTCTGAATGTAAATATTGTTGTGATTATTTTACAAATTGATAACCCCATAAAAACTTAAAAAAAATGAATAAATCAGTCTTGTTTAAAGTAAAAATCAGAACTGACACCTCCACAGGAGCAAAAAAAATGAAAAATTTCTCCAAAGCAAAGTATAGCCTACTAAAAGATGGTATAAAAAGTTTCAAAGCACATACTAACACAGCCAACAATGACTCCTATGCAGAATAATACACAAATGCCATATATAGCCACTTAAACAAATGTATTGACTCAGCTGTACAGGACACAAATAAAACCAGGTCCTCCTGAAAAAACAAGGATGTGTCTATACATCCATGCATCAGTTGCTGTCCCCCCAACTCAGATGGGTGCATGTTGATGTGCACCCTACAGCGAGAACATAGCCCATGTGGAGGGTGTGTTGAAGTTCAGATTCAACCGTATCACAAAAGTGTATGCCCTGAGTAACTCCATAGGTGATCTGTGATGATGTCACAGCCCAGTGATTCCATGTGATAGGTCTGGATGAAGGTAAGTCAGTGCATACTGCCTATGGCGATCTGGCCTAGGGTTTTGACATAGCATCCCATGCAGGTATCATTGAAAAACCCTCCCATCTGAGGATTAATTCCTATTTCACTAGATAAGTAACCAACTGGCTCACCAACAGAACACATACTGTGAAAGTTGGTGAATCAACCTGTACCAGTAGAGCTGTCACCATTGGCAAGCTCCAAGGATCTGTGCTTGTTCATTCACTGTTGGGACTCTATTTTGCAACAGTTCAGGCTAAAGTATCTCACGATTAGCTTACCAAGTTTGCTGATTCTTGCATATTGGGTGTAATTATTGAGTTCACCAATGATGATAACACAGTACAGGAAGAGTTAACACAGACAAATGATTGGTGACAAAGGCACACAATATACAAACGCAAAAATGCGTCTTCTTTATGTTGTCTGTCTGAAAAGTAGAATTCCATATTAATCACAGTATTGACAACAGCCCTGCTATGCTGAAACACAGTGATTCAAGCACAGAGAATACATGTTGAGAGCAATCTGAACTTTGACCTCCAAGTGTCCACACTGGTATTGAAAGCTTATGCTGTGCACATCATAAGTCAGACCATCATATTCAGATCTTAGAATTGTATGACAGCACTATACTCAAACCTCATCAGAACACTAATAGAGTATAATGCTCTCTTTTGCATGTACATCACCAGACACATGCAGCAGCTGCAGAGGACACAGGGCTTTCTCATCAAGAAAACAAAGGGCCTACAAACCATGCCATGATGTATGTGGATAGATTAAAAGCCATGTTGTTGTACTCTGTCTCGCATAGGATGAGATGACATATGCTTGGCCTCCAGGCCAGTGTCTGAAACTGCCCTGGTAGGAGTACTGCATATCCACAAATCTGATATAACTGATGGGATCAGCAGTGTCAATTGAGGAAAATATGCAAAAAACAGTGTCCTCATGCTGGTATAAAATTCTGTCTGTAATGTCAAGCAAGAGCACAATCATACACACACAGTTGACTGTAGTGAGAACAGAACTCCTACCTAAGTACACAGACTACAGAACTCAGTACTTTACGCAACTGCCATAGAAAAGTCCAACTTGAAGTGTCTCAGACAACACTTTATAGCTGATGACATCAGCAGTGTCTGTTGAAGACAAAATGGTAATAACAGTGTCCCATATGCTGGTGTAAAATGCTCTCTGTAATGTCAAGCAACAGTGCACATGCACACACACCTACACACCCAGTTGACTGCAGTGAGAATAGAACCCCTACCTAAGTACACAGACTACAGAACAAAGTACGTTATGCAAGTGCCATGACACAAGTATGATATTTTCAAGAGTGCAGGTTAACGTATAGTAGATGACATCAGCAGGCCATGTGGGAGACATGAGATTGGGAGGCCTGTATGAAATGGATATGTATGCATGTGCAAGTATCAAAATACTGTCAATCCATGGCATTGGGGCAATAACTGTAAGATACACACTCCTGCTGTTCTGTCTAGACACACACACACACACACGCACACACACACACACACACACACACACACACACACACGCACACACGCACACACACACACACACACACACACACACACACACACACTCACACACACACACACACAAGTTGACTGCAGTGAGAACAGAACCCCTATCTAAGTACACAGACTACAGAACACAGTACTTTATGCAAGCACAATGGTACAAGTGTGATTTTTACAAGAGTTCTGGTCAGTTTATAGTAGATGACGTCAGCAGGCGAAGTGGGAGATAAGATGTTGCAAGGCCTGCATAGGTTCATAGGACGCTACTAGCCTAAAGACCCTAGGCTGCTTACAAGCCTAGCTGTATAAAAACATAAGTACCCTTACTGAACATAGTTAGCTGGTTGTTGTTAGCAGAGTGATTTTGTGAGCAGCATCGACTGGACCTATCCATGAGGGACATAGGTGTCACCCCAGCGGTGACTTTACAATCACCGAACCAATTGTCAAGGTTGCACTTGAACAGGGTCATTGAGGAGAGCTGCTTCACATGTATTGGGAGCCTATTACAGAGGAGTATCAATCACTGGGGGATATATCTTTGTCCCCAGCATGTTCTGTTTATGGCACAGACTAGGTTGAGAACCCTGGAGTAAGTTATTCTTCTCCCATATGATTTGAGGATGTCCAGCATTTCCAGTAGGTCAGGGTCTGAGACTGCTCTGTAGACCAGGCATATGTCACCTCTCAGCAGCCTGCATGATACTGAGTACATTGACAGGTCTTTTAGTCTTTCCATGTATGTCATATTTGGAGGCCCTGAACTCTGCCAGTCACAAACCTCTGTGTTTTCTCCAATTATTGCTGGTGTCTGGTGCGGTACAGACAGAAGGGAGCATTGTACTCAATTAGTGGTCTGATAAGGGTAGAGTACAATAGAGATATGATCTCCCTGGTGTTGGATATGATGTCCGTATGTATGAGGTGCACAATGTAGAATATGTCTCACCACTATGGACACATAGGGATGGGATGAAAATGTAGGCTGATATCAACATGTGTTCCAAGACTGTGTTTCAGGTAAGTTATGTAGGTGAGAAAGCAATTGCAGACAGACAAGACAAACAAGACAAGAGACAGGGATGGTGATGGAAACAAAAGGTTGGTGGACACCATGATTGGGGTGAAGGTGGAGACAACCTGGGCCTATGGCTGTCAAGTTAGGAAATAGTGAGAATAGAGTCCTCATCCACTAAACTGTCATCATTGTCCCCTTACTCTGCAGGTGGATGGAGTGCTTGACATCTCTTCCTCTTTCTCCTCCTAGCATGCAACATGAGGGAGAGCACCCTCTCCAGCTGGCGTAGGGGTGCACCACCCTATTCATCATCCCTGGGAACTCACTGCGGGTGATAAAATCACCACCTCCACCACTGCTCCTATAGTGTACCTCTGGATCAACCTCCAGAACAAGACTACCTGAGAGTGCAGGTAGTTCAGAGGTAGCAAAGGCAGTGCTGCTAGGTTGGCTCCCAGACATGCTAGGCATTGGTGTTGCAGCCGGTGGAGCAGGGGCATGCTGATCCAACGGGAGAGGGCCTAAATTGTTGTGCTGTGGAGCATTTAGTGATGTGGCACACATGGATGATATGGACACATTTTGATGACACATAAAAATAAAAAAAAAGAAAAGAAAAATAGTAAGTAAAATAACAATAAAATACATTATTTTAACAATAAAATAAAATATTTATAAAATAAAATACTCATAATAATTTTAAAAATAAAATAAAAATGAAATAAAACTAAAGAAAATAAAAAAGAGAGAGAAGGGTCAGGGTGAGAGAAAAAAGAAATAGGATTAGTATCATCATATGTGACATACAATGCAGTAATATAATTATACAAATATTATCTTAAGTTTTACATTTAAGTCTTCCTCCTAACAGTGCACACTATACTACAGATTGCTGCAAGTAATCCTTGAAAAGTGCATATATTGCACACATGCATATTCCAATTATATAGATTACAGTTTGCAGCAGGGCATTTGTATCACTGTATAGAGGTTTTCATTTAATGTAAATATTACTGAATAAATTGTCAATTGTGGTATTTGAACCCACAACCTCTGCCTAAAGTCTAATATTGGACTCTCACAATTGTTTTCTGTTACAAAGTAATGCATGCTCAATTTGATACAACTCTATAAAATACCAAAAAAGCTAGCTTTAACTTTTAATGCTACAGTAACACTTCTCATCTGCTGCATAAATACTGCTTGCTTCCCACAGTCTCTCCAATCTAGCCCCTTGGGCCAGGACATTAAAATCCTGATCACTGGCAGCTGGTGAAAAAACAAAAAAGAACAGAAGGCCATTATATATACCAGTATTTCCTATATTCAGCTTTCTATGTCTTACAAGTACTCTCTTTAGTTGATACTTACACAGATGTGGGATGTCCTCAGTCCTAAATTCCTCAATCCAACGACCAATGGTATCCCTCATCCTCCTCTGTAGGCTATTAAAATAATGCACACATTGCTCTCCAGTGTGCAGGATACCAGTGGCACTGGATACAGCCTGCACTAATCTATCCCATGCCTCATGACTTGTACTGGGAGGCAGAATAGTTCCCCTGCAGAAGCCTTTGGCTGTTTTGCTTTACTATGAGTCCAATAAATATCCTGGACTCCTGGACACCCCATCTCTTTGCCCTAAACCTGGCTCCTTCCCTAGTAAAGTCAGCCATGTTTATCTACCAACAGATCTAGAGCAATGGAGACTGATGCTTTTCCACCAATTCCAGTTATCACATTTATTGGAGTGTGCACAACCACACAACACATTTGCATGATGGTGTGCAGTGAGCAGCAGTGCCAAGCAATGCGGAATGTAATAATTGCAATTGGAAGATTAAGCAGACACTTGGCTCTAGGTTGAGGGGAGTCTACTGATGTAGCCTGGAAATATATACTAGAAATTGGAAAGGTGAGGTAGGTTTGCAGAAATGTACTGGGGGCATAGATATAATGACCTGACACATTTGTTTTTACCTTTGTAAACTCAGAAAATTGATTTTTATACTTTGGTATTCAACCCTTGGCATAAGGGGCAAAACATTTACTCCATAGCATTGATTTTCCATCTTTATCACAGAAGAATTGCTGCTCATATATAGTCAGGCATTATATATAAATGCAGGTAACAGCATGAGCTGTTACGCATGGATGTGTATGACTTGACAAGGTTATTGGATATAGAGATAGCTGTGTATGTGTCTTAGGTAAAAGTGAAGGCTATGCAAGTCCAGATTACAGAATTATACTTACAGAAATATAGTAGACCATATACCCTCAGTCATACATCTGATAATAAATCTGATAATACATAAATAAATAAATAATTAAATAAATAACACAATAATAGTGTCTCATCTCTCATATATATAATTAATATCCACTCCACTATCTAAAGTGTTATCAGTGAGAGTGAATATAATGGGAAGTGGAACAATAGTAAAAGTGCATGGAATATCTTGCACTATAACCCAGGACCATGCGTATGGCAGTCTTACACTACACCTGTTGCCACAAAAAAGTTTAAATCACACCAACAGTCATCAATTATACACATTCAAACATTAAACCCAACCAGATCTCACAAAACTAACCCTAACATCCACTCCCAACCCCCTTTTACTTACATTTGTCTCAAGCAATGTTATTTCTGGAAACCAGTACATTCTAAGTACTATTGTACTCTAACTTAAACTATGGAATTTTGTTACAACTTGCAACTACCAATGAATATTGTACTTTGTAACTTTGAAATTATGGAATCTTGTTAAATAATGTGTTTTCCTATGAATACTTGTTTGCTATGTAGAAATCTCATCTGTGGAGCTTTTCTCCCCTGGCCTCTGCTGAAAATGGACATGTATCTAGTCGGACTCTCCCAGTCAACAAATGTAAAAATAAATAAAATAAAAATAAAAATAAATAATACTTGTTCATGTTTCAGTTCATTGCTATAAATTGCAATGTCACAACTGTAGAAAAAAAGGGTTGCACACACAGTACTAGAACCCAGAACCCTCTGTACTCTAGCCCTACATTTACACCAGCTGCCACAGAACTAGTTACATGATATTCCCTAATTTACTAATCATTCTTAAGGTCTCTATGTTAACAGCCATGCAACGTCACTTAGTGGGTTTGCATGGTGACCAATAGATTTAATTCACTGTATCTGGTTTCTATTTTTGGCTATCTGGGTCTTGTCTGCTTCCTGATGGTCCAGCTGTCCAGTTTATGCACTGCTGCATTTCGTGCAAATGAGATAAGCACAGCCAAATCTGACATTAATTTCCTCTCTTCCCATGACTGCTCTAAGTGCTGCATTGCACAACCACTGGCCAAAAAAATAATGAAAAAATTAAAGAGAAAAAATAAATTTGCCAATAAATGCAAGGGAGGTTGGATGTTGATGAAGAGAACATGTGAACTGTGTGCTGCTTACTTGCATTTCCAACCTTGCCAAAAAAATATGTCTAACACTTTATACTTTTAACCTGACACACCCACTGGCTGTAGGGCAGTCTGCATTACTGTTATGCTTACCTTCTCCCAACCAGTAATCATTCACAGTTGTAATCCATTAAAAACAAACACTGAGGGAGTGCATGCACTATGTTTATGTCTGCTACATGGAGCCAATAATTTGGGATTCTGCAATTTTAATGACTTCACACCTCATTTACATCTTTATCGTGCTGACAGCCCTGAATCTATACCAGAAGACAACCATGTAGCTAGGGAAACTGAAGGTAAGCAGAACTGTTTATGTAGTGAACACAAAAGAGAGGCTATTACTTTACTGATTCTGAGAAGGTATGCCTCCATTTTCTCAGCTACATACTGCATATGCTGACATGTAATTATAAATAATCTGTTTAATAGTTTTCTATATATATTTTGATTAGCACAGGGTTTTACACTTTTATCTGTATGCATTAGTTAGAATTGTACTGATGGCATGGGCAAGTTTGCCAGGGCATTTCACAGGTATATATGAGTGGCAATACCTTCACAATGAATATTCTCTATTAAATCTGTAGATGTGTTAGGGACATGTCATTTGAGAGCAACTTTAGCATTTCAAAGATTCTTTGTTAGCCAAATGTGTAATTTACCTGTTCATTTGGGGGTGGGGGAGAAAAGCTGCATTTCTGCTATGGCACAAACAAGGATATGTTGCTGTTGTTACTCTCCTTTTTTGCATCCAGCCTACACATCTAGGTCAAATATGTCTCTGCTGTAACTTGTTAAGGTCAGTTCTGTACAAATTTGCCACCTTTTACTTGCTTAAGTACCAAGTAATGAAATACAAGGTTATGCCACTCATTCATATTATTACATAATACACTCCAGGTTTGAGACTTACCTTGTAAATGCAGCAGTTGTCACAGTTTTAGATCAGGGCTGACTCTTTCTAATGCAAGCAGTACACAGCCAATAAATGGGGAGGTAAAGGTTCTGAAAGTTGCCTGGCATCAATGTTAGTATATGTATGTGCATATGAGGAAGGTTTTAGGCCCCTAGGGGGTATGTGAGCATGCTGTGCATTGTCTCTTAGCCAATGCAAGATCGTATTGAGCATACTTACATCTGTCGACACCCATAGCAGCTGGTGGTTCCCCCTTTGACTCCTCATCTGCCTGTGGCTGCAGTGACCTTGACATTGGTGGTGGGATATGTGCTCCTTCCCTTTGCTTGTCCTGCTTAAGCTGTTTTTTTTTTCAGGATGATGTTGTGTAGCATGGCACATACTGTAAATATTTCAGTACATGTCTGTGGATTCTACTGCAGTGCTACCCCAGATGTATCTAGGCACTGGAACTTCAGCAGCCAAACCACATACTTTCTGATGTTTCTGGTTTGAGCGTGTGCCTCATTATGGCATTCTTCAGTGGGTGGACGTGCATTTCTAATAGGTGTCATCAGCCATGGTTTCAGTGCATGACCTGCATCCCCCAGTAAATGACCCTGTGGGATATCCCTCCTAGTGAATATATGGTACAGTTAGGAGATATGCCAGATATGTGAGTCATGGTAACTGCCAAGGTTGCCAGCACACATGATCAAGATGATTCCCTTATCATTACACATGACTTTGCACTTAATAGAGTGGTAGTCCTTTCTGTTTATGTAGAGCTTATCCTGATACCTGGATGGTGCCTTAATTTCTATATGTGTGCAGTCTATGCCACACAGTTCTTCAGAGTAGTGTGCTACATGGTAGAACTCCTGCATATTTCTGGCCCACTCCTCAGGAGTATGTGGAAAATATATGTGGTCACTGGCATGTTGGAGCATAGCATTAAGGAACTGATGGAGGATCCTGGATGCTGAAGTCTGTGACACGCCCAGCATTTCCCCTGTTAGTCTCTGAAATGTACCTGTAGGTAAGATTCTAAGTTCTACACATTTCTTTGTCTCCACTGGGGTGGGTTCCCCTCAGATAGTCCTGGCTCTATGTTGGGGATGACAGAGGTTGCAGAGTTCCTGTAGTGTGCCCCTATCTACCCTGTAGCACTTGATAATTTCCACATCATGTAGGTTGTGAAAAGTTAAACTGGGCCTGAAAACTCTTCTCCATCTTGGCCTAGGTCTATTGGCAGCAGCAGCAGCATAGGCTTCAGGCTGTTGTACATACAAATTAATTAAAGCAGCAACAGCCCCTAAAAGTATTTCCATGTAGACTCCTTTCCTTGGCTATATTCCAGTAGGTTTTGGAATTCACAGGGAAAACTAGCAGTGAGTCTACACAGTTGCTTTATAGCTTATTGAATAGCTCCACTATGTTGGATTGGTTGATTAGCATGCAGTTCAGCTGCTTATGCTATAATTAGCATGCCATGGTGTTTACCAAGTTTGTGTGGTGGTGCGCGCTTCTACATAGCACTTACTGAATCTAAAACTATTTCCTACTGTGTGAGTGTCATAGCGTTATGTGCATACAGTAGAAAAGGGGACAGCCAAGATGGGGCAATGTTTAGGGTCCATGGAATCAGATTAGATAGAAAATTAATTTAAAAAGCACTTAGAATTTGGAATTTGAAGGGCAGTTGAGTACTGCAGGAGTTCTTTGTCTAAATAAGTTGATGGGGAGAATGCCATATACACTAATATTGTTAATGAAGAAACCTACAAGTGACCAAACAATGGCTAAGAAATAATGAAGTGTAGCATTTGCAGTGCTAAGAGAACTGACAGGTAAGGTAGTAGACAAAATGGTTAAGTCAATTACACGGAAGATTAACTAGATGATAAATGCTGGGGATGATTATGCCATTTATTAAGATATGTCATTAAATCTAGAAATTTTAAAATGTTTGCTTGGGACTACTTGTACCAATGTTTTTGTACCTCAGGAGAGTTGAGAAGGATGTTCCCCAAGACAGATCCATTACACAGGGTTTGTGATATAGGCGATAATGGTACTCTGTGGTATATCCTTTGTTCCTTACAGAAGTTAAATAGATCTAAAATATAGCCATAAGGGTTATTGATAAAACTCACTGTCAAGGCACTGGCAGTTACTAAGTGACATATTCTTCTGTGACTTGATAAATTAATATAATTAACAAAAAGTGAACAGCCATTAGTAGAGATGACAATGGCATTTGCTAAAAAAGTAATAACTAGGAAATGGAAATCTAAAACTGAACTAGTTGCTGAAGTAGATTTTGTTGTTGAAGTAGAGAAGAGAAAATTAAATCACTAAGAAACATCCCACTACACATAAAATGAATCACTGTAAAGTAGTCTGTAATGAAGCCAGCCTTAGCATACATTGCAATATGTGGCTCTTGTTTTCTGGGGAGAATGTATAAAGTGATTAGATGGTAGAACATCTGTTAACTTTGCAGTAGACAACACAGTAAAGTCTAGAGACATATAGGAGCAAGGCTGACTACCCAAAACAAAAATATAAAATTAAGGAACATAAGAATTAATTATTCCTTTGGAATGTACCAAGCAAAATGAAGGTGCCACTTCAAAGGGAGATATTTGCTAGATGCCAGCCAGGTGTGAAATATTAAGAGGCAAGAATCACAGAATGAATTTTTGACTTGTTCTTATTACTCTGTTTATTGAATTTATGCTATATTTAAGTTTTATAAATATGTTCATGTCATGTACCATTAATAACTCGACAGCTGAATTTAGTGACTGCATCCTTTAATGAAGATTTACATCTGAGCTATTTGATGTCACTACCTTGATCAAAGTTTTGCAATAATTATGATGGTGCAATAGTCACTTCCAGTTTCAGATTGTTTAACTTTGGAATTATTGCAAGACTGGAGTACAAGAATGTATATATGCAGATAATATAAAGCTGTAATATATGAAATATATAAAAAAGAAAAACACTTTGTAATAAAACAAAACAAAATTACTGCCATGCTGTGTACATTTGAAGTAGCACCACAAGAGAGGCCTAATCAGGTGAAAAGAGCCCAAGTAAGTTTATTAACGTAAAGTCAATCATTTGTAATACTTTGAACAAATGCAAAATTCAACAGAATGATATCTTATCTGCTAAGACATAATAGTCACCAAGAAACATTTTTTGCACTTCCCACTCCATTTTGCATTGCATGTCTGCACCAAGATTTACAGCTCAGATTTCTGTTAAATCCTAACCTCACCTGCTACTCAGGTATTTCAGAAGCACAGGTTTCCATCCCTCTTACATATGATCAGACTACTTATTTGTAGGAGTGTAGATGACAACAGTGTGGTTGGGTCCTTTGGTCAAATTTTCTTTGTATGAATGTGCTTATGAATAAAATGTGTTTTGGACAAATGTGATTGTTATAGTGTATGTAGAAGCCCATGACTTTAGTTTCAGCTGGGGGTTTAACTTTGGGGTTAGCATTAAATTTTTGATTACCATTATGGTTAGCTTTAGATGTAAGGTTACATTTTGGTCTAAGTTTTAGATCAGGGTTAGAGTCTGGGTATAGTTTAGAGTAAAGTTAGGTTCAGATTTAGGGTTTGGTTTAAGATCATGCAGAAAAAGTACACATATTGCTATGCCATGTGCATTTTTACAGAATGTATATTTTGGTGAAACATTTCAGTCCTTGGGACTTGAATGCATTATTTTTGATGTGCGTTTTCAGATGTGTTAGACTTCTATAGGAAGAAGCATTTGTTCTGCTTATAAACAGTTGACAGGACCTCATCTAAAGTTTATTGTAATATTACACACAAGATCAAGTTTTCAAAAGATAGCAAAAATGACACACAGTCTACTTTAGAAACTTTACACAGCAATAAAGAGTAGAAAATATGTGAGCAGAAAATGTTAAAAAAACGCCAAATAACCAGTTTCTGAAAGCAGTGGAGATAAATGAGAGCAAAATCTGAAGAAGAATCAGTGGGGCCACAAATATGTAGAGGAAGCTGATGGTTAAGTAGGAAAATACAAACAAATTAGCATACAGTGATAGGAAGGACACTCTGATAATTTCAGACAAAGTAAATGGTATAGAGACAGGAGAGCAAAAGGTAGACTTTTAGCTCTCTTTTCACTCAGAAAAAGTGAGTTAATGTATAAAACAAGGACATAAGAGAAAGGCAAACAGGGATGTGAGGTGGCAATAGATATTGACAGAAAGTACAGTTTTGTACCTACCATAAATGTAGATGTTCGAAGATCCACATTGCTGCAGTCCTAACACTTGGGTAGTCCGCTGTCCCAGTCGGCCCGAATACCAAAGTATATGGCTGACGTCGGTCAAGGCGCATTAGTCTGACGTCAGGACGTCAGGGTACAAATGCGCATGACCGACGTCATATCCTCAGTCTTTTCTTGCCCCAGATGTCAGAAGACCCTAAAAAGATAAGGCTAAAACCAAAAAACACCACACACTCCTGCACCAAATATATATACAATATATACAAATTTACAAGAGTATAACGTCACCCACACAACCACCCCTAAACACAGAGGGGAAGGAGGGAGGGTAAATTGGACTGCAGCAATGTGGATCTTCGAACATCTACATTTATGGTAGGCACAAAACTGTACTATGTTCTTCATACCACATTGCTGCAGTCCTAACACTTGGGTAGAATCCCAAAGCAGAGGTAAGGGAGGTTGGCAAATCATAAGGAAGCAGGAGCTGACAACATGCCCTGCAAAATAGCCGTGGCAAAACCAGCCCTAGATTTAGAGTAGAGAGGAAGGTGGTAATGCTTAGAGAAAGTATGCACTGAACTCCAAGTAGCTGCCTCCAAAATATCCTTAGTTGCCACCCCCCCTTAGAAATGCTGTAGAAGTGGCAGTAGCCCTGGTGGAATGAGGCCTAATCCCAGCTGGAATCTCCTTGCCATGATGGGAATAACAAAATGCAATGCAAAACCCAATCCACTTAGAAATAGTTTGTTTTGACACAGGCTTGCCCTGAGAACTCAAAGCAAAAGAAACAAACAACTGCTGAGACTGCCTAAAATCCTTAGTCCTGCTTAAATAATAACGCAACTGCCTGTGTACATCTAAAGTGTGCAAAATCTTCTGCCATCTTAAGCATATGCTTCTTAGGTACAGACCCTGAAGAACTAGGGGTAACTCCTGAAACAAAACCTGGCCTGCCCCTGGGAGAAGCCTTGGAAACAGCAGGGGAGGGCCTAACCACCTTAGGAAGGGAGGGAAGAACAGCTACCTGAGAAGCCCCTTCCGCCTGGCCTACCTCCTGAGAGGTCACATCTTGCAGTAATAAAGTCTCTCCCTGGGATTCCAAAGAAATTTCTGGCTGAACCCCTGGCTCCACCGAGCCCTCTAAAGAACCGACGTCCGGGACGGACGGTTCTTCCAGCCTAGGCTTTGCTGTTTTGTCCTTGCGCTTTTTCGACGGCGGGCGTCGGAGCATCCAACGGCATTTTATAATTACACCGCTTCCCAAAAACTAACCTGGCACAATCTAATCTTCTCTTTATAGTGCGTTTGTTAAATCTAGCACAAGAGCGACAGCCAACAACGTCGTGCTCAGGCCCTAGGCAAGGTATACACAAGGTATGGTAATCCCTATGAGGTATCTGTTTCCCACAAGAAATACAGTTATTCACTTTTTCTGACATCCGGTAAAATACTGAGGCAAGAAAAAACCAAAATAATCCCCAACGGGGTACTTAGCCAATTTGGATTCGGTCTGAAACTCCGACTTCGGAAAATCTCAGAACGCCAACCTGCACTTGCAAAACTGCTTCTGCATCGGACCATGCGGCAAAAAAGACTGAGGATATGACGTCGGTCATGCGCATTTGTACCCTGACGTCCTGACATCAGACTAATGCGCCTTGACCGACGTCAGCCATATACTTTGGTATTCGGGCCGACTGGGACAGCGGACTACCCAAGTGTTAGGACTGCAGCAATGTGGTATGAAGAACATCTGTAATATAGAAGCACTTCGCTAAAAGTAAGGTGGTACCTAAAGGAAAAGGCAATAGTGCTGAGAATGCAGCAGTGTTTCCTTGACAGGTGATGATGAAAAGATACACTTGATGCTTAGAGGCCATGATACAGGGACTTGTCTGAGGAAGGGGGTCAAATTCCTGCCTTATATGTCCAGATACAAAATTTAAAAAAATGACCAAAGAATAATTTCCAAAATGCATTGATAATAATAATAATAATAATAATAATAATAATGATGATGATGATGATAACACCCAACATTGTGTTAATTTTGTATGGCATATTCAGGATAAAATTAATGTAATATGCAACATGCAGTCAAATAGTTCACAGTTTAGAATACAAAAAGCTAAACCTGCAAATGTTATAAAATATAAATAAGCAAGTTCAACATCACATGCCATGACAGGAACCATTTACTAGACTGATTGATTCAATTCAAAATAAAGAAGAGTCAGCACCAAGAAGTACATTAATGGCATTCTGCAGATGTGTTTTGGCTTAACTCCCAGACAGATGGTATGCATGAAAAATGGAATTAAGACAGTTCAAGACTGTTTTAGATGCCTTTGCAGGTACATCATGCAAAAGAAAAGGCTTTGACATTTCTAATTAAAGAACATACTACTTCAGAACAGCATGGGCCTCAGTATAATACAATAAAGACTAATCTATATATGTAACATTGACTGCAACACCACTAAACAGTAGTTGAATAGTTTAATACATCAGTTAGTAATGCACATATTTACAAGATATCTTAATATAATTAAGCAATTATGTGAAATACTAGAAAAAAATAAACAAATGTGTATACTATACAGTAGCTATTTTCCAAAGGAAAATTGAGAGTCAAGATTACTTATTTAGATGTTTGCTCTGTTATACACTTTTATAGCAGTTTGCAGATAGGAAGTATTACTCCAGAAAAAAAAAAGAACCTAAACCAGAAGTGAAGTCAAACCACAAGAGGTTTAATATATTAACACTTTTAACCCATTATTATCTTAGCACTCCAGATCATACCACAAAACCAAATGTAACCATTTATACAAAACTACTCATCATATGTCATTACTTGATCAAATCAAAAAACCCTCATAAAGTAATTAATTAATTAATTAATTAATTAATTAATTAATTAATTAATAAACCATAAAAATTTCTTTAAAAAACGAGTGTTCTCTACAATAACTACATATAAATTCAAAACTGTAAATAGTAAAATATATGTTTATTCAAATAGATATAGGTTCATAGGTTCATAGGTAGGTACTAGGTTATCTGCCTGAAGGCATTTATAAGCCTAGCCAGAATGTGTTGGCTTTTACTGCCCCCTTAGATTAGTTCCCTGTGCCTCTGTTCAGCACAGTCACTGAAGTGATCCCCGGGGTAAACTTTCTATTTCCCATCCATTCGTCAAGGTTTCTCTTGAAGAGTGTTAGTGAAGAGCTCTGCCTAATGTAGATTGGAATCTTGTTCCAAAGCATGGGAAGTCTCTGGGACAGGAATCTATCCCTCCAGCACATCCTATTTATTGTTGTGGTGAGGTTTAGATCCCTAGAGCATATGGCTCGAGGGGATAAGGTTTTCTTTAGGTGGAGCATGTCCATCAATTCTGGGTTGCACATGGTCTTGTATGTCAGGCAAAGATCACCTCTGAGTAGGCAGTATTCAACCGAGTACAGCTGGAGTTTCTTCAGTTGAGCTGCATAGGGCATCTGTTTGAGGCCAGTGATCCTCTTGGTGAGTACTTCTGTGGTCTTTCCAGCTGTTGCAGGTGTTTTGTAAGGTACATCCCAAATAGGGCATTGTACTCTATGATTGGTCTGATGAGTGATGAGTAGAGGGGCAGAATGACCTCTTTTGATCTGGATGCAAACCCTTGGTGGGCCACATAGAAAGATTTTCTAACCACTTTGGCAATGTGATTATCAAAGGAAAGATTACTATCTACTTGGGTCCCCAGACCCTTATTACATCTTCTATATTTAGGAGACTACCACCTATGTGGTAGTTTGTGGGTACTTTGTTTTTTCCAACGGGGATGACTAAACACTTTCTGGCATTTAGCTTAAGGCCATGATTTTGACACCAGGTATCCATCTTAGTGAGACCCTTTTGGAGGATGACTGTATCAGCTGGAGAGTCAATTATAGCCCCTGGTTTGCAGTCGTCTGTGAACTTGGTCAGCCATAGTCCTCCTGTGCTTGCCTGTACCTCTGAGACGTATATGCCGAATAGGAGGGGTCCTAGGACTGAGCCCTGGGGAATGCCACTTGCAACCAGTTTGGAGTCATACCTAGCTCCTGCAACTCTCACCATGTGGGTTCTGTCCATGAGCCAGTTGGCAACCCATCTTGTGACGTAGGGGTTTATGTTCAGGCTGGTGAGCTGGTCTAGAATACCAGAATGAGGAATGGTGTTGAAGGCCTTTGCGAGGTCTAGGCAGGCTGTGTGTACCACCTTTCCCTCGTCTTTAGCCTTGGTAACTGTCTCAAAGAAGTTCACCAGGTTTAGGAGGCATGATCTGCCCTTAACAAAGCCGAACTGGATAGGGTCCAGTATTTGGAGGTTCTCAATGTCTCTGTTAATGAGTTCCATGATGATGTGCTCCATAGCCTTGCAGACCAAGCTAGTCAGGCTTATAGGGTGATAGTTCCTGGCGTCTGTTGTGGCTCCACCTTTGTGGAGAGGAATAACCATTGCTGTGTACCACTCTATGGGTATGTAGCCTGTGGAGATGCTAAGTTTGAAGAGTGTGTTTAGGCGAGGGGTTAGTTCATCTTTTAGCTCATGTAGGATGCAGCCTGGGACACCATCCGGTCCCATAGATGCTGTGTTTTTGGCTTTGGAGAGGGCTATTTTAACCTGAGTGTCTGTGATTTCAGGGGCTCTACATTCTTCTGGTATGGTTATGGGCCCTTTTGGAGGGGAGAGGGGGGGTGAAGTTTGCACTGAACCTGTCTGCCAGGATGTTAGCAATATCGGTCGGTTCAGTGTATTTTGTACCATTCTACACTAATTCTGAGCAGATCTGAGCATTGCCACTTAGATTCTTGACATAGCTAAAGAATGCCTTGTGGTTATCTTTGGAGTCCTTGGCAATTTTTCTTTCAAAGATCACCTTGGATGATTTTATGAGGGATCGTAGTTTCTTGATGATACTGATCAGTGATGTCTTCCCATCTTGGGATTTTACTCTTTTCTGTACTAGTTTTCTCCTTCTGTTGTATAGCTTGTTTATGCAGGGGTTCACCAGACAGGTTTCCTTTTCTTGGAGGAGTGAGTCTTGGTTTTGCTTGGGATAGCATGATCCATGCATTCTTGTAGGTGCCCATAGAATGCATTAGTAAAGGATTTTGCAGCTTGGACAGCGTTATCCTTTAGCATGGGGGCTTTGAAACTTTCCTCCTCAGTCTTAAGTAACGTGAGGTTTGCTTTTGAAAAGTTTTTCACAGTGGTTTCTTTGTCCAGTGGTGCGAGAGGAATGTGGATATCCAAAGTGATTTGTTTATGGTCAGATCTAACCAGCGAGAGGTTGACCTCCGCTGTGGAATACAGGTCGCCCATGTTGCTGATGACCAGGTCCAATATGTTGTCACCTCTGGTGGGAGTGTTGACCAGTTGATTCAGGGCGTTTGAGTTTATAAATTCTAGGAAATGTTGGGCAAGGGAGATACTACTTGAGTAGTTCTCCCAGTTAATGTTTGGGTAATTGAAATCACCCAATATTAGGGTGTTTGGTAGGACCTTTATGTTTCCCAGTGTTTTCAGAAATGCAGAATGGGGGTCCTGGGACATGGTGGGTAATCTGTAGCAAGCTACAATCTGAATTGCAGTTTTGCCCATTATTAGTTGCACGTGGATGATATCTGAAGCATCATGCTGTGCCACTAACCTGGAGGTGTGGGTATCCTTGATGAATATGGATATGCCCCCACCTTTTGTATTTTGGTCCGGGTTCTGTGGCTGAAATGTATAGTATGAGTTGTAGCCCATAGTGCTGGGGTGCTCTCTGGAGCCTTAAACCAGGTTTCTGTTACTGCACATATATCGGTTTTCTCCATACTGAGGAGTGCCTCGAGTGCGTGAATTTTGAGGTTTAGACTTCTGGCATTGAATAGCACTACCCTCAGTTTTTTGTTACTTGTGCTATTTACGGCGGTGGGTTTGTCTTTTGAGCCTTGCCTAAAAAAGGCACTATGGGGGTGGCAACAGCCTTGGCCAGGATTCAAAAGCCTAAGGGTGACAGGTGCAAGCCATCTGTAGAGAAGCAGCGTGACTTGTCCAGCATGTCACCCCAGGTGGAGAGACACTGGATCCCCTTTGAATGACACCTGAGAGCACCCCAGCACTAACAGGTTTCACCTCATATCATACGTTCCGGCCCCAAAATCCGGACAACACCAAGAAAGGAGGGGGGGTGTCCATATTCATAAAGGACACCCACACCTCAAGGTTGGTGGCAACGCACGATGCATCTGAGACCATCCAGGTGCAATTAACCATAGGCAAGACTGCTCTGCAATTTGTAGCATGTTACAGGCCACCCTCTCAAACTCAGGAACCTCACATGGCCTTCCTGAAAACATTGGAGGGGATAAATGTATCTCCAAACACCATCATACTAGGTGACTTCAACTACCCTAATATAGACTGGGAACACTACTCAAGCCCGAACACTCTAACCCAAAGATTCCTGGAGTTCATAAACTCAAATGCCATGGAACAACTAGTCACCATCCCCACAAGAGGTGAAAACATACTTGATCTCATCATCACGAACATGGGATCAAAATGTTCAACACCGAAGTATACCCCTCACTGGTGAGATCAGATCATAAACTAATCTCGCTGGAGGTCCTCATCCCCCCACCTGAAACAAAAAAGACCACAGTGAAAAACTTCTCAAAGCCGATTTCACACTTCTAAAACTAGTGTGGTCTCCTTTAAGGCCCCTGAGCCAGTGGTAAACATTACTCAAACCGCTGAATCACTTACAAATGCCTTCTACCAGCACCTACAGGACTGCATGGATCAGGCAATCCCAAACAAAACTAAGACTCTCTGTACCAAAGGCAAGCGTCCAGTCTGGTGGACCCCAGCCATAAACAAGCTCTACAACAAAAGGAGGAAGCTACTACAAGATAGAGCAAAATCCTTGAAAGGTAAGACACCTTTGATCATTATAAGTAAAAAACTAAGAGCTCTCATAAAATCATCCAAGGCAAATTTTGAGAGAAAAATCGCCAAGGACTCTAAAGACAATCATAAGGCCTTCTTTAGCTATGTTAGAAACCTAGGAGGAAACTCCCAGATATGCTCAGAATTAGTTCAAAATGATGTGAAAATTACTGAACCTACACACATTGCTAACATACTGGCTGACAGGTTCAGTGCAAACTTCTCCACCCCCTCCCCCCCAAAAGGAGAGATATCTATTCCAGAGGATTGTAGCCCCCCAAACATCTCCAACGCCCAGGTGAGAACTGCCCTCACTAAGGCAAAAACACAGCATCCATGGGACCGGATGGTGTCCCCGGCTGTGTGCTTCATGAACTCAATGAGGAATTAAACCCACAGTTAGGACAGCTGTTTAATCTTAGCCTCACCTCAGGATACGTACCCAAGGAGTGGCGCACGGCGACTGTGGCCCCACTTCATAAGGGCGGTGCCTCCACAGACCCTGGAAATTACCGCCCCATTAGCTTGACAAGCCTTATCTGCAAAGCCATGGAGAGGATCATAATGGAACTCATAAATAAAGACATAGGGAACTTGCAGACTTTGGATCCAACCCAGTTTGGCTTTGTCAAAGGCAGATCCTGCCTCTTAAACTTGGTTGACTTTTTCGAGACAGTCACCAAGGCCATTGATGAGGGAAAGGCAGTCCATACAGCCTACCTCGACCTGTCAAAGGCCTTCGACACAATACCCCACTCAGGTATCATCGAAAAACTCATCAGCTTGAATGTAAACCCATACATCACAAGATGGGTTGCAAACTGGCTAAGCGACAGAACCCACAGGGTCAGAGTTGCTGGAGCCATGTCAGACTCAAAGCCTGTCACAAGTGGTGTCCCACAGGGCTCAGTCCTGGGTCCACTCTTGTTCGGCATCTACTTTTCTGAAGTACAAGCAAACACAGGAGGGTTATGGCTGACAAAGTTTGCAGATGACTGCAAACTGGGCGCCATAGTCGAAAACACATCTGACACAGATATCCTCCAGAAGGGCCTCACAGAAACGGATAACTGGTGCCAGAGCCATGGCCTGAAGTTAAACGCCAAAAAATGCATAGCCATACCCTTCGGGAAAAACAAGGTTACCCCTAGCTACCATATAGGTGACAATCCACTGAGCACAGAAAAGTCATCAGGGATCTGGGGACCCAAGTTGACAGTAGTCTTCGCTTGACACTCATGTTGCTAAAGTAGTTAGGAAAACCTTCTATATCGCCCACCTGATCATGAAGGGATTCACATCTAGATCAAGGAGGTCATCGTCCCCTGTACTCATCACTCATTAGACCTATGATTGAGTACAATGCCCGTTCGAATGTATCTGACCAGACACCTGATGCAGCTTGAAAGGCCCCAAAAGTTCCTCACCAAAAGGATAAAGGGTCTCAAAAATATGTCTTATGCTGCCCGACTGAAAGAACTCCAGCTTTATTCAGTCTCATACCGCTTGCTCAGAGGTGACCTGTGCCTGACATATAAGGCCATGTCAAACCCAGATTTGATGAATATGCTTCACCTCAAAAATCTAGATCCCTCAGAACCACAAGGGCGGAGACTTAAACCTTGACACGGTTATAAATAGAACGTGCTGGAGGGACAGATTCATCACCCAGAGACTCCCTATGCTGTGGAACAAAATCCCGGTACATGTGAGGCAGAGCACCTCGCTGGCCTTGTTCAAGAGGAATCTTGACCAATGGATGGGAGATCGCAGATATACCCCAGGGATTACTTCAGTGTCACTGCTTGACAGAGGCACAGAAAAATGATAGGCATAGTTTTTATTCAAACTAAAGGGGTGGCGAAAGCCACATAACTATGGGCTAGGCTTATAAATGCCCTTGGGCAGATAGCCTAGTATGAACCTATGAACCTATGAACCTATGAACACCAGAAACTTAGCCAATTGTTGAAATTTATCATTTTATTTTTATACCGGGGTATCATTCTTGGTGAGGGAAGGATGCTACTTAGGGTCAGGGTCATACCGGCCTGGGCTATGTGATCAGAGAGCTCTTCCATGTCTCTTTTCATGTAGTCCAGGGAGGTACGGCTCAGGTCATTCACACCAACATGGACAATGACAGAGTCATATTTGTACTTGTTCTGGAGTGACCTGAGTGCTTGTGTTATGTGGCGGATCCTGGCATCCGACAGGCAGCTAACAGTAACCTTCTTCTTATTCAACCAGTGTGCCTGACTATAGAGTCACTTATTACTAGTATGTTGAGTATGTTATTTTGCCTTAAGGGCTGTGATTGCGTGGCACACTGGTTTTGTGAAGTATGTGTTTCATGGTTTGTGTTGGGGTATGGAGGTTGCTTGGATGTTTGCTTTGGAGGTCTTGGTTGCTTTTGCAGATTTTTATTTAGAGCCTCTGAGTATGTTTTCATGTATTTATGTGTGTTTTTTGCCGATGCTGGTTTAATGGGTCTATGTGAGACTGGTGGTGTGATGCAAGTATTTCCCTTCTCCTCTTGACTGTTTGATCCAGTCTTGGGTTGAGAGAGCTTAGCCTCCAGTTTGGCTGTATAATTGCATCTCTCACATGTATTAGTGTTTGGTGGTAGGAGGAGAGAGTTGTCTGTGTACATGAGGCAGTTGAAACATTGCCTCAAAATGCCCAGATTCACCAGTTGGACTGGCGAGTACACATGAAACTGCCCTTTGGACATGCCTGGATAGGTACAGTGAACTGTTTTACTGAATGGCTGGTAAGATCGACTAGAGAGCCTTGTCCTTCTGTACAGTATAGGGGGGGGGTCTAGTGCTAAGGTATATAAATGCTTCCTATGAGTTTTGAGGAAGTGCCAGGCTGAGAAATGAATGGCTTTAGTGCTTAAGTTGAAAGTTTGTCTAGTTCCAAGGGAAAAATTGAAGAGGAGACTTTGTAGAGCCGAGAATAGTTATACCCTAGCTAACTGGCACTGCCCAGCGCACAAAACCAGGCAAATGCATTTTTTATAGCAGGGAAATGAAAGAGATAGAAATTAGCACAAAATGGCCAATAAACTACTAATTTCTGGGCTGAAACCACTCCTCCAGGGACAGATAGGCTGCTCAAAGCTCCCCTCTCTCACAGGTGAACAGAGAAACTTCTTTCTATCCAAGTAAGGTATGGGCAAACACTGAAGCCCTGAATTCAGCACTAACCTGAAAAATGGACTATACCAGCTTAGAAAGGTGGGAAACGAGTATATATATATATATATATATATATATATATATATATATATATATATATATTTTTTTTTGTTTTTGTTTTTTATTTCAGAAAATAAAGCAGATACAATCAAAGAAACACTTTAAATGCACAGAATAGGATACTTATCATTATATATCTCAGATCAGAGTTGTAGTCAATGCCCCTAGTAATAAAGTAGGAAAAAACACAAACACAGTAAAAGCAAATCAATAAGGTGCATTTATATATATATATATATATATATATATATATATATATATATATATATATATTTTTATAACAATAGAAAATGAACAACTGGTTTAAACAAGTTACCAATTAGCCAGAAAAATAGCTCAAAACTGAGCCCTTTTCTATCAGTCTTCAATCAGACAAGTTCTAATTGCGCACTCCTGCTACTAGGGTGCAGGGAAATCTTCTCCAAAAAAAGATGGCCTGGATCAGTGCTCAAGTTATACAAACAAAGCTACATTCAGCAGGCCTGAATCTTGTATATGCTACAGCAACAAGGTGCACCAATTTCAGAAAGAAACAGTTCAAATAAGTAGGCACAATAAGCCTGTGACCAAAAATTCCCAGCTCAGAAGGGCAGAATCCAGCCTCTCCTCCCACAAGAGTGCAGACCACAAACCTTCTTAATGTATAATAACTGGCCTGAAGCCCAAGTGCTTAAACCAGAACTAATACACTTTTAGAATAGCAGACACTGAGCCTTCAGTCAGCAATTCCCAGCTTAGAGGGATGTAAGCTACCTGTCCTGCCACAACAGTGCAGACCACAAACCTTCTTAATGCAAAACAACCGGTATGAAGCCCAAGTGCTTAAACCAAAAGACTTAGAATAACAGTTACAATTTAATCAGGCTACTACCAAGCAGTAATAAATGCAGCAGAATAAATAAAATTGAGTACTTTTAAGAAGAGGCAAAAGCAAAATAAAGTAGGAGGAAACACAAATACAGTAAAAGCAGATGAATAAAGTGCATTTTTTTTTTGTTAGTAAAGTGCAAGGAGAGAGGAAGGAATAACCTAAGTGGGTTGGCCTTCTCAAATCTTCTCTCTGTATTAAGTAGAGTGAACACTAGACTCAGAATATGATCTCACTGTACTCGGTTAAGTGAGCAAATGAGATGGACTCAGAAGGAGGGGTGGGATATTCCAGAGCCACCAACACTAACACCAAAACAAGAACAGGGAGAGGGGTGGGGAATCTAACTGCAGAGAGACACACAGCACACTATATTCAGTGAAACACACAATTAGGTAACAGAAAAAAATTAAATACAGTACTTTTAAAACTGCAAGTTTGTACTTAACTTCAGCTTCTAATGCAGGTGATTGTAGCCAACCAAGTCTCTCAGAAGTTGATCATAAATGAATTCTCAAACTTTGTGGCTAGCACTTAAAGTACAGAGGAAGGCTTCTAGGCTAACAGTTAAATATCAGATTACAAAGAAGTGAGAAGACCACCACCCCATATGATATGGATTACTAATTAAAACAATATTCCATATACATGTATATATATATATATATATATATATATATATATATATATATATATATATATTTAGGTTCCCTTCACATGGTCAACATTCAGAATGTCGACATTCATATGGCCGAGACCATATGGTCGATATTCGAAATGCCAGTCATGCCGAACCGTCATCTCCATATAGTGCTGAAGGGAAAGATTTCCATCTTCCGCACTGTAGTATGATCTCGGAGTTAGTATATTTAAGTTACGGGGGGGGCAGAGCCCCCCCTGTTAGCAGCATGAAGGTACGTTTTTTTTGTGTTTATTTTTTATTGTATGGTCGACATTTCGAATGTCGATCATATGGTCTTGGCCATATGAATGTCGACATTCTGAAATGTCGACCATATGAAGTAGATCCATATATATATATATATATATATATATATATATATATATATATATATATACATACATACATACATTTATATACTTCAAACACCTTGAGGCAGCCGCTTAAGTTCTTAGAGAAAGAAGGAAAGAATGACCACAATAAACATTTGCTTTTTCCTTCCACTTTAATACCAACACGGAACTTCATCAGAAATGACAAACATCACAATTAAACATATTTAAATATCCCTCCGAATGCATAAATAGCCAATCATAATAACCAGTTAATAAAGACATCATTATTTAAAATAGTACAACATAAATTACACTTTAAAACATACTTTAATTATAAGATGATAATTAAAAAAAATAGCAATACTTAACTGGAAGATTATTACAGGTAATTCTGAGCTTACTAACATTTTAGAAAACAAACAATAGTTTGTAATTAAGAAACTAGTCAATTTTAAAACTTTGTTGGATTTCGATCATTATAGCAAAGTGAATTTAATGGCAGTTAAGGATGGTATCCTTTCCTGTGGTTCATGTAAACAGTGTAGGTTTATGAGAAACACTAATATTGTTCATTTTCCTCATTTAAACAAGCACATGGAAGTAAAAGGGTATTATAACTGTAATAGTAAAAATATAGTGTTTATAGGGGTTTGCAGCACTTGTCATCAGTTTTATAATGGCAAAAGCATTAGGCCACTAAAAATTAGAGTTTGTGAACATGTTAAAACAATTAAAGTTAAAAATAAGCTAAATGCTTTAGGTAAACATAGTATGACATGTGATGGCTTTGGGAAATTTCATTTTACTGGTCTGGAACAAATTGATGAGTTTCAGTTTACTAATGGATGTAACAGATTATTAGAAACTCATGAACTAAGGTGGCAAATTTTACTTAGGGCTGACAGGTTACCAGGATTACATTAATTCATTAATATTAAAAGTGTATTGAAATACAAGATCCTTTAACATCTTATAATTATTTAGTCACTTTAATCCTCAGATTGTACACAGTCATTGTCAAAAAAAAAACATAAGTTTCTGAAGAACAGGCCAAAAATAAGTGACAAAAAGGTGGAAATTCTTCAAAAATCTGGACAGTTGTGAGGTATGCTAGTGACACACTTATCAAATATTGATCTTACAAACTTAGAAAGTTGATAGAATGACAGGTTTTGCATTCCCATGATTTGTCAGAAGGGTATGAAGTCAAAGACTCAAATATCTGTCACTATTTTTAGACTTCAACCCTCAATACTTTAACAATGATTTGTCAAAAAAAAAACACAATTGTTTGAGAAATAGAGCAAATTATGAGGCAACATCTGGACAGTCTGAAATAATCTGTACATTTGAGAGGTATAGCTGTACAAATAGCTGTCATTCTGTTAGTACAACATATCTGCACAGAGGCCAATTTAATAAGAGGACAAATACCAGTAATAGGGACATATTTGACATCAGTGTCACATGGGAATGTGTTTGAATGTAACACTCTCAGCCTCTTAGAGTGAGAAGTGGGAACAAAGCCATAAAGGGGGGGGGGGGCAAAGGGACAGAAATAGGGATAGATTTTCCATATTATGCGTCCAAACTTATGAAGTTGATAGGATATATAGGTTGTACATTATCATGAACTTTCTGAAGAGTAAGAAGTCTGAAACCCAAATGTCAGTCATCAGTTACTTGACTGCACTATGCAATGCCATGCCATTAATTTGCCAGGGAAACAACATGTTATGAGGAAAAGATCATAAATATGAGACAAAAACTGGACATTCTGCACAGATCAGGACAGTTAAGAGGTATGCCCCCAAACATCTGTAATACTGAGTCACAGCAGTCCAGAGATCATCACAATGATATGGCAGAAAGCCACATATTCAATAAGGAAAACAATGGACATCCTGGGAATATCTGGACAGTTGAGAGGTATGAATGTGAAGTACACGGTTCAAACACAGTACATGACAGTGTAACTACAGTGTAGAGGATTGTGATATCCAGTCGCTGCCATTCTGTACTGAAGCTGAGTTAATTATCTGTAACAGAATATGGAACTGTCATGTAAATGATCACACAGAAGAAGTGTGTGTATTGAATAGGGAGACACAGATGAATTATAGGAATGAACACAGGGAAAGAGTACAGGTGAAACTCTTGCATGTACAACTGAGTAGGGCATGTCAGTGGAAGATGATTGTAGCAGCAACACGAAACACATACCTATGAGATACACTACGGACTATACAGTGACAATGCATTGTCAGTGACTGTCACACAAGGTGACATAACAATGGGGAGAATGTATTTGTGAGATAAGAATCCTTACATGAATAATGCAGAGGATATCTGTCAGGGATCTGACATAAAATTGAAGTAGGGTGCATACTGGGAAGCTGTGCAAAATGATTTACCTGAATATGAGTGTCCTCTCAGCAGAGGTCTCCAGCATGGTGACCACAGGGAAAGGATCAATGCAAACATTACAAGAACCAACCACAATCATGGGCAATATTTGAATAATACCACCTCAAATCCCATGCCTCCAACATAACATATGTGATGTAAAGTGATAACAGATGAGCCAGTGCACACACTGGACAACTAGTATGATACATCCAGACTCTGTGAGGGTAACCACATGCACTGCCCTGTTACTGTAATATTTGCGGGAGGTGTTAGGAGGCTCACTGCTATACCTGTATGTGACATTATGGACACTACAAACTAGTTGCCTTGTGTGCATGGCATATATCAGTGGCACAATTCACACTGTCACAGATAATATACATGCCATTAATGTTGTCAAACACCTATGTATTCGGTGTGTGCATAAGGTGAAAAGGTAGCACACATGCATCTGGTGGTGAAAATCGAGAGATATGATGCTTGTGGATGTACCACTTACCCTCTACCCCAGGACACAGGTCACATACCTATTGGTCTGGTTACAGGGTGTTATGTCCACATTATTCTTGGCTGTTGTGTCTGTTTCCTGATGCAACACATTTATTTATTTTTATTTTATTTTACATTTGTTTACCAGGAAAGTCCAACTTGGACCAAAGCCAATTTTTAGCAGAGATCTGGGGAGAAATTCTCCAAACGCAGGTCTTTGTAAGTGGGAGGAAACCCGACTACCTGGAGAAAACCCACATGAATGCAGGGAGGCTACGCAGACTCCACACACAAGGCACCTCAGCCAAGAATTGAGCCAGAGAACCTCTTGCTGTGAGGTGACAATGTTAACCACTGCACCACTGTGCCATCCTAATAAATAGGAGATGGTTCCACTAGGGCTGAAAACCAGGACTTTCTGCATGTAAAGCAGATGTAATAACCACTACACTATCGAACATCCCTCCATGTGTTTCATCAATACAGGTGTTGTCATGGTTGTGGCAGCAGTCTCTGGTATGTGTTGATACTGTGTGTATTATACTAATATCACAGTGTAGTCAATGATTGCCTACAATCTGTAGTCCTTCAGGCAGCTGTTTGGACACAGCATGTGCATGTCATCTGTGATGTCCATCACTTAGCTAAGGGGAAGGCAATTGCCTAGTAGTCACCCCTGATGTACTGACCTGATCACTGGACATTCAACATAGTGAGATGCCACACATCTCATACACAGGTTTAACCATTTGGGGATAAAGCTGTTTATGGCCACATGTGACAGTGTTGACTGAATACCACAGTGTGACTTTCTGATAAATGTCTTTACCTGTTCAAGCTCCACAAGATTATACTGTTGTCATCATGCATGCCCTTGATGACCTCTTTAAGGACATCTATCAGATGTAATGGACCTGATGTAGCAGTAACAACCCACACAGGTCTGTTGCATATACCTGGAATATTACTAGTATGCATGCAGAAGAGGTCCATGATGACATGTTGGCATACCTCGCAGTTGAGGAGAGTCAGGATGTCTCTGTACATGCATGCATCAGGTGCTGAGGGTGTGTTGAACTGTGTATTCCACCATATCAGGAATGTGTATGTACTTGCTTATGCCATAGGTGATCTGTGATGCTGTCACAGCACATTGATTCCATGTGATAGGCCTGGAGTAAGGTAAGACAGTGCATACTGCTTATTGTGATCTGTCCTAGGGTTTTGACATAATCACAAGTGCAGATATCATTGAGTAACCCCCAAGCTAGGGATTAAGCCTTATGTCACTTGCTGGGAAAACAATTGCCTCGCTGACAGAACACATCATGTGACAGTTGATGAATCAACCTGTACCAGTAGACCTGTCACCACTGGCAACCCCCAGGGATCTGTGTTTGGCCTTTCACTATTTGAACTGCATTTCCTGACAGTTCAGGCTAAAGTATATGGCCTTTGGCTTACCAAGTTTGCTGATTCTTGCATATTCTGTGCAATCATTTAGTCCATCAGTAGTGATAACATAGTACAGGAGGAGTTAACACACATAACTGAATGGTGACAAAGGAACATGACCTGTAAATAAATGCAGAAATGTGCTTCTAAAGTTGTCTATCTGAAAAGTGACATTCCATGTTAATCATAGCACTGACAAAAGACTTGCTATGCAGAAACTCAGTGATGAAAGCACTGGGAAAACATTTAGATAGCAATCTGAATTTTGACCACCAAGTGTCCAAACTGCTACTGAAAGCCTATGTTGTGCACATCTTAAGTTGTCCCATCATATTGACATCTTAGGATTGTATGACAGCACTGTAGTCAGACTGCATTACAGCACGAATAGAGTATAATGCTCTTTTTTACATATACCTCACCAGACACATGTGGCAGCTGGAGAGACCACTGGGTTTTCTCCACAAGATAACACAGGGCCTACACATCATGCCATGATGTATGTAGATAGATTAAAAGCCATGTCACTGTAAACTTTATTGTACAGGTTGACATGACCTCTACCTGACCTCCAGGCCAGTCTCTGACCTTGTGCTGGTGGAAGTACTGCATATCTAAAAATGTAATATAGCTGATGACATCAACAATGTCTTTTGAGGACAAGATAGCAGTGTCCCACATGCTGGTGTAAAATGCTTTTTGTAATGTCAAGCAACAGCTTACACAACTCTCACAAGTTGACTGCAGTGAGAATAGAACCCTTCCTATCTATATACACAAAGTACAGAAAACAGTACTTAACGCAAGCACCATAGCTCAAGTCTGACTTGGAGTTAGAGTCAAACAACACTTTACAGCTGATGACATCATCAGGGTCTGGGGAGGAGAATATAGTAATAATAGTGTTCCACATGCTGGTGTAAAAGGATCTCTGTAATGTCAAGCAACAGCTCTTACACACACAGTTCACTGCAATGTAAATCAAACCCCTACCTAAGTACACAGACTACAGAACACAGTACTTAATGCAAGAGACACCATAGCAGTCTGATTTATACATGACTGCAGGTGAACTTATAGTAGATGACATCAGCAGGCCATGTGGGAGACAAGCGTTTGGGAGGCCTGCATATAATGGATGTTTAGGCACGTGCACATATCAAAATATTGGCAATCCATGCCATTGGAGAAGTAATTGTGGGAAACACACTTCTGCTCTTCTGTCTAGACACTCATACATCAGGTTGACTGCAGTGAGAACAGAACCCATACCTATCTAAGTACACAGACTAAAGAACATAGTAATTATTGCACACCATGGCACAAGTCTGTTTTATACATGATTGCAGGTGAATTTATAGTAGATAACATCAGCAGGCCATGTGGAGGACAACAGGTTGTGAGGCCTGCATAGGCACATAGCTTCATGTGTTCATATAAGGCTACTACCCTACTAGCACTAGGGTGTGTAGAAGCCTAGCTGTGTAAAAACACAAGTACCCTTACTGAGCACAGTTGGATGGTTGTTTTTGTAAAGCGTGTTTGTGAACAGTACCAGCTGGCCCAGTCCATGAAGGACATAGGTGCTAGCTCAGAGATGACTGTACAATCACCCAACCAGTAGTCAAGGTTGCCATTGAACTGGGTCATTGAGGAGTACTGCATCACTTGCAATGGGATCCTATTTCAACGTCTGGGGTGGCACCTATGTTCCTCATAGACAGGTCCAGTTCCTGATGCTCACAAAATTGTTCTGCTAACAATTATTATCTAAATATGCTTAATAACAGTACTTGTGTTTATACACAGCTAGGTTTCTATTGCCTCATGTATAATGATAACCATGTACAATACAACATGTGAGAGATGCAAGTATACAATGAATCCATAAATAGCACAAGTAACAAAAAACAGAGGATAATGCTACTCAATGCCAGAAGTCTAAACCGCAAAGTGCACACACTTGAGGCACTCCTCAGTATGGAGAAAATCGATATATGTGCAGTAACAGAAACCTGGTTTATGGCTCCAGAGAGCACCACCAACACTACCAGGCTACAACTCATACCATACATTTTGGCCACAGAACCCAAACTGAAATACAAAAGGTGGGGGCATATCAATATTCATTAAGGATACCCACACCTCCAGGGTAGTGGCACAGCACGATGCTTCAGAGATCATCCATGTGCAACCAACAATGGGCAAAACTGCAATTCAAATTGTAGCTTGCTACAGATCACCCACCATGTCCCAGGACCCCCATTACATGTTTCTGGAAACACTGGGAAACATAAAGGTCCTACCAGACACCCTAATATTGAGTGATTTTAATTATCCAAACATTAACTGGGAGAGACACTCAAGTACTAACTCCCTTGCCCAACTTTTCCTAGACTTTATAAACTCAAATGCCCTGGTTCAACTGATCAACACTCCCACCAGAGGTGACAACATACTGGACCTGGTCATCACCAACATGGGTGACCGGTGTTCCACACCAGGGGACAACCCCTCACTGGTTAGATCTGACCATAAACAAATCACTTTGGATATCCATATTCCACCCCCACCCCCGGACAAGAAAACCACCGTGAAAAACTTTTCAAAAGCAAACTTCACGTTAATTAAGACCGAGGTGGAAAGTTTCAAAAACCCCATGCTGAAGGATAACACTGTCCAAGCTGCAAAATCCTTCACTAATACATTCTATAGGCAGCTACAAGAATGCATGGATTGTGCCATCCCAAGCAAAACCAAGACTCACTCCTCCAAGAAAAGCAAAACCAGTCTGGTGGACTCCTGCCATAAACAAGCCATACAATAGAAGGAGGAAACTAGTACAGAAAAGAGTAAAATCCCAAGAAGGGAAGACATCCCTGATCAGTATCATCAAGAAACTACAATCCCTCATAAAATCATCCAAGGCAAGCTTTGAAAGAAAAATTGCCAAGGACTCCAAAGATAACCACAAGGCATTCTTTAGCTATGTCAAGAATCTAAGTGGCAATTCTCAGATCTGCTCAGAGTTAGTGCAGAATGGCACAAAATACACTGAACTGACCAATATCGCCAACATCCTGGCAGACAGGTTCAGCACAAACTTCACACCCCCTTTCACCCCCAAAAGGGCTCATAACCATACCAGAAGAATGTAGAGTCCCTGAAATCACAGACACTCGGGTTAAAATAGCCCTCTCCAAAGCCAAAAACACAGCATCAATGGTACCGGATGGTGTCCCAGGCTGAGTCCTACATGATCTCAAAGACAAACTAACCCCTCACCTAAACACACTGTTCAAACTCAGCCTCTCCACAGGCTACATATCCATAGAGTGGCACACAGCAATGGTCATTCCACTCCACAAAGGTGGAGCCACAACAGATCCCGGGAACTATCACCTTATAAGCCTGACTAGCTTGATCTGCAAGGCTATGGAGCGCATCATCATGGAACTCATTAACAGAGACATTGGGAACCTCGAAACACTGGACCCTACCCAGTTTGGCTTTGTTAAGGGCAGATCATGCCTCCTAAACCTGGTGGACTTCTTTGAGACAGTTACCAAGGCTATAGATGAGAGAAAGGTGGTACACACAGCCTACCTATACCTCGCTAAGGCCTTCAACACCATTCCCCATTCTGGTATTATAGGCAAGCTCACCAGCCTGAACATAAACCCCTACGTCACAAGATGGGTTGCCAACTGGCTCATGGACAGAACCCACATGGTGAGAGTTGTGGGAGCTAGGTCCGACTCTAAACCGGTTACAAGTGGTGTTCCCCAGGGCTCAGTCCTAGAATCCCTCCTGTTTGGCATATACTTCTCAGAAGTACAGGCAAGCACAGGAGGACTATGGCTGACCAAGTTTGCAGATGACTGCAAACTAGGGGCTATAATTGACTCTCTGGCTGACACAGACATCCTCCAAAAGGGTTTCAGTGAGACAGATACCTGTTATCAAAATCATGGCCTCGAGCTAAATGCCAAAAAGTGCTTAGTCATCCCCTTTGGAAAAAACAAAGTACCCACAAACTACCACATAGGTGGTAGTCCCCTAAATACGGAAGATGTAATAAGGGATCTGGGGACCCAAGTAGATAGTAATCTCACCTTTGATAATCACATTGACAAAGTGGTTAGAAAATCCTTCTACGTGGCCCACCTATTCACAAAAGGGTTCACATCCAGATCAAAAGAGGTCATTGTGCCCCTCCACTCATCACTCATCAAACCCATCATAGAGTACAATGCACCATTTGGGATGTACCTTACAAGACACCAGCAACAGCTGGAGAGACCACAGAAGTACCTCACCAAGAGGATCAATGGCCTCAAATAGATGCCCTAAGTAGCCTGACTGAAGAAACTCCAGTTGTACTCAGTTGCATACTGCCTATTCAGAGGTGATCTCTGCCTGACATACAAGGCCATGTCCAACCCAGAATTGATGGACATGCTCCACCTAAAGGAAAACCTTATCCCCTCAAGCCACACGCTCTAGGGATCTAAACCTCACCACAACAATAAATAGGACATGCTGGAGGGATAGATTCCTGTCCCAGAAACTTCCGATGCTTTAGAACAAGATCCTAATCTACATTAGGCAGAGCTCCTTGCTAACACTCTTCAAAAGAAACCTTGACGAGTGGATGGGAAATAGAAAGTTTACCTCTGGGATCACTTCAGTGGCTCTGCTGGACAGAGGCACAGGGAAAGCCAACACATTCTGGCTAGGCTTATAAATGCCTTCGAGCAGATAGCCTAGTACCCACCTATGAACCTATGAACCTATCCCTCTCAGGTAACAATGAACCAGGTATCATACAGGTTGTCAGCACACACACTCTTCACCTCCTCAACAAACCAAGTGCACAACACATAAACCCACATAGGCAGAAGTACTCTTTAGACGCTTACTAAAAGAGCAGAGACCTTGCAAATGCAAATCTTCTGCACACATGACAGTCCCAATGAAACCCACCACATGAAAAAACAAATATATCAATGTCTCATCCATTAAGCCTTTATGGAAAAAACACCTCAAAACCCAATATCTTAGTCATAGGTGAATCTATAGTGAGATACACAGATGTCCCTCTCATCAGGATGTACAAGGAGAAAGTCAAGGTTAGCCACCTGTCAGGTGCCAGGATCTGAAAAGTCATGCAGGCACTCACGTTTCTCAACAACAACCAAAGTTACACCCCTGACGTGCTCCATGTTGGAGTAAATGACTTGAGATGTACCTCAGTTGACTATATGAAGTGAACTCTCAGTTTATGTGTCCCAGATAGGTATGTCCATAGCCCTAAGCAGCATTCTACCTTCACCCAGGATGATGCCTAAATACAAACAAAAGAATGATTGACTTCAGCAATTGGCTTAGTTACTGGTGTCACTACAGGAGAATCCAGTAGCTGTCAGGCTGGGATGATATGGTCGACAGACCATGCTGATTTGCTAATTATGGTCTTCATCTGTCAACTCTTACCTTTTAGTTACTGGCCAAGGTACTTGCCTCCCCCATAGTGACTTTTTAGGCAATGTAATAAGAACAAAGTTCTTGATGTAAAAATATCCTCAAAAGACAAACTCAAGGTTATATTTCTTAATGCTAGGAGTCTGAATCAGAAACTACACTAAATGGAGGCAATTCCTACTTGGGAAGATGTCAATGTTTGTTCAGCCACAGAGAGATATTTTGGGCCACAGAGAGTACTCTGGCTATGAAAGGCCACATAAAGAATGTGAAAGAACCAATGGAGGGGGTGTATCTATCTTCATAAAAGATAAGTACACCTCAAGAGTGGTTCAGCGGTATGATTCTCTAGAGTTACTAGAAGTCCAGCTAACTGTAGGAGAAACACCCCTCCACATCACTGTTAGCTAAAGTTCCACCAACATGAATCAAGAAAACCACACAGTGCCTTCCTATACCTACTTGCACTACTCATAATACAGCCAAACACCCTAGACATGGGTAACTGTAACATTCCTTCCATCAGTTTGGGATACATATATGTTCAAACACGCTTGACCTAAGGTTCCTGCACTTTGTATACATGAATGCTCTGGAACAGTTAGTCTGCACCCCTACAAGGGCCTTGAATGTCCTTAACTTAGTACTCACAAACATGGGAGATTACTGCACCACCCCATTTTTGCGACCCTCCCTGGTAATGTCTGACCATGAATCAGTCATGTTCAATGTAACAATTGTACCTGACCCCCTGTCAGGATCCAAAACATGGAAAAATCTCTGCAAAGCAAACTATAGCCTCCTAAGTGATGGCATATGTAGTTTCAAACCTACTATCACCACTAACAGTAAAGACTCCTATACAGAGATTTACATGAATGGAATGTATAAACACCTTTACAAGTGTATAGACTTAGGTGTACCAGAACGGATAAAAACTTGCTCATGAAAAAAAAACACCCTGATGGAAAACTAGCATAAATAGATAATACAACAATAAAAATCAACTCTGAGTACCTGTGAAAAACTGGTATATTAATAAAACCAAAAAATAAATGAAAACCAGTACAATGAGCTATTAAAAATCAAGAAAACAGACACATGAATAGTTTAGCGGTTTCATCTTTATTCATGGAAAGACATCATCAGAAGAACTATTCAAAACATAAAAACAATCCAATTAAATGCAGTAAATAAAGATACACCTTCAAATGGCCAACCAATCATAAATGTTGAAGCTTTACACACCTTCTATATTGTCTCAAAAGTCCAAGTTAATCCTTAAAAACACATTACTGAATGATTCAAATACATATAAAAATAAAAACCAGCAATGACTGAAAATTCTTGCACATTATTAGCCCATCATTTTAATTCACTAAAAATGGAAATGTTGTCATTAATCCCATGGAAACTAAAAGCATCAAGTCTAAGTTGTAAAGCATTTCTTTATGCAATAGCTTGATTTTAAAGCCCCCCAAATATACTTATTTTCCCATCTGCTCTAAAACCAGGAATTTAAATTTTCCCCACCTGCACAAATCAATGAATGCCTAGCAAGTGCACTTTTACTCTTGGACTACTGCACACTGTATAAGTGCTGGAAAATTCTTCTATTTAGGGCATTAACAGTCTTACTGATATAATATGCTTCACAATGAACACAGCTGGCAAGGTACACCACGCGTTCGGACAAACAATAAAATTTACCCCCTCTTGCATGTCTGATTATCTTATCATATAGTTTCCCAGTATAGTTCGAATCAATAAAACCACATTGATGCCATCTACCACATATATGAGCAATTTGGAATACATTCAAATCATTGAAAATATGTCTTTCTAGGGTATTCTTAATATTGTTCCGTCTTTTATAAGTAAACATGGGATGTTGTGACCATAAATTCTTAGTATTGTCATCACATTGAAAAACCACCCAGTTTTTCCACATTATATTTTCAATAACCTTTACATCAAATGTAAAATGAATAATCATGTTATTACTAAACATCTTGTCCAAAGCATCAGTATTGGGGGTCTTAACCAGGCCGTTTCTTATAATAGGACCGTATTTCCCTCCTCTTTCAACCCATATTTCATTTTCAATATCGGTAACAAAGGACACAGGATAATCCCGGTCAAGAAACATACCCCCTTAAAAACAAAAAATCCTTCCTAGCTGTGTTATCATTAGATGTAAGCCTTGATACCCTAATATATTTCTTTTTTGATGAAAGGGGTGGCAGCTCGAAAAGGACAGAAAACTGTTACAAAAGGTAGGTTTCCTGTATATACTTGTTTCCATTCCAACTTCATTGGACCATTGGATTTTGACATCCAAATAATGGATCTCAGTGGACCCAATCTGGTAGGTAAATTAAAAAAAATGGTACTGTTCTCTGTCTGTCTAATCAAGTCAATAAAATCTTCATGTCTACCCTTCCATACAAGCAACAGATCATCTAAATAATGGTAATATGCTAAACAGTGTTTGAACAAAGGAAATTAGAACAGTATATCACGTTCCCATTTCTACAAAATGGCACTGGCAAAAATGGAGGCACAAGTGGCCCCCATAGCAACCACTGACAGCTGATAATAAAATTCACCACAAAGGACAACAAAATTGTTAGACAGTACTACATCCATAAACTCATGCACTAAAGTCCTTTCATTCTCTGTTAGGTTACCAAATCTATAAACAATCTGGTCAAACCATTGGAGGCCATCATCATGTGGTATAACAGAGAAAAGATTAATAACATCCCATGTAGCAAAAAAAAAATAATCACAATTAAACTCCACTTGATGTAGCTTGTCCAGCAGTCCCAAGAATTGTTTATTTTATGGGAAAAAGTCACAAACAAGTTTTTTAAGCTTTAAATCAACACACTTTGCCATCAGCTAAGTAGTGGAGCCCGCTGAAGCCACTGCTGGATGAAAAGGGGGGGGTCCTCAATGTCACTATGTAGCTTCGGAATACCAAAAAATCCTTGAAATCACTGGGGCTGGAACTCGTAGATAATTGTATAACTCCAAGAAAATAGAATCAAATAGTAGTAATTCATCCAACATCACTTTAATACTGTTATAAGCAATGTTGGCTTCATTAAGAGAAACAACACTATAAACATCAGTGTCCCCCAAAATGTTGTTCATATGGCCATTGTAATCAACCATATATATAATTACCAACCCGCCGCCCTTGTCTGGCTTCATACATCTAATCTCCTTATTGTTGGAAAACACTGACAAAATGTGCTGCTCTTCCCAGGTAAGATTATAGTATCTGTTAGCAGGTTTATTATTCATTAAACCATGGATATCTCTCTCACATAACCTCTCAAACATTTGCTCTGTTGGGTATAAAGGAGGGTTAATTAACCTACTCCTTTTAAAATTAGAGTCACCATTATTATGGCTTGCATTTGAACCCAACAACAGTTGTAAATTCAATTTCCATGCAAACATTTTCAAGTCAACCAGAGATTACTCGAGCTTATCTCTCCCAGCAGGAACAAAATTGAAGCCCTTCAAAAATAGGGCATAGTGGGCTGGTTCTACATTGATATCAGTATAATTGTATATGTGAAAACCAAAATAAGGACTAACATGTACTATACCTTGCACAGTCTGTTGTTTTTCTCCTTGAAAAGTAATCTCTTTTATCGTTTCTTCCCCTTAAATGTCCTGTCCTGCTACTGCTGTTTCTGAGAGTCAGGCCTCATCCTGGAGTCTTGATATCTCAGTGTCTGACCAGAAAACCCATTCCAATTGGCCAGACGTTTGGATCTCCTTGGAGGGGGTCACACTAAAGGGGTTTCATCAAGTAATTGTTCCTTGTGGTTTCCGCATTGAGAAATGGACTCCTGTTCATACATAAAACCTCCCCACTGGCCTAGGATATACTTTCTTCCCCTGGTAATCTCTGTCATCCCACACCAACTTATTTCTTTATGGGTTTTTGATGAAGCAACCTTTTTGTCCACCCTATAAAAAAATCTGATTAAACAAATCTTTATATAATGAAAATAACAGATCATTGGCGACAGAATGAATTAACTGGTGGATGTTCTCTTAATAGTGCTGCATGCACCTTTCATTCTCTTTAATAATCAGTCTTAACAGGTCTAGACCAGCCCGATGAAAGAGTTCTAAAAGCTGAAGGTGGAAAGGACTGTTAATATCAACACCTTGAGAGAACTTAAGTGAAGACCCTTTGGTAAATGTTCCCTGCTAAAACTCTCCGTCAAGAACTCATTATCCAACTGTAATAACTTGAATTTTAAAAGATGCTTTTCCAAACAGTTGCTCTGCTCCTTTAATGTCAGTCCTTTTCCATCATTATTCTGTATAGTGTGAGCTGAAAAAGCTCCATTTGGATTATCTAGCCACTTATTAACATGACTGACTTAAATAAAATCATCCATACCACTTCTTTGGTCATCAGGTGCGCCCAATCCGACTTCTGGAATACAGACATTCACTTCTTCAGAGTTCACCACCTTTTAAACATTCTGCAAAATGGTACTAGTAATTTGCCGAGTCAGCAGTTGTATCAACATGTTAAATCTACGTTCTCCAATGAAGGCATGAAGCATGGGCAGTACAATTCTTGAGAATGACTCGCTGCCATAGCAGGAACCTATGAACCAAAAAACACCAATAAAAAATCAACTCTGAGTACCTGCAAAAAACTGGCATATTAATAAAACTAAAAATAAATGAAACCCGTACAATGAGCCAGTAAAAATCAATAAAACAGATACAAGAATAGTTTAGCACTTTCATCTTTATTCATGGAAAGACATTATCAGAACTATTCAAAACATAAAAACAATCCAATTAAATACCATAAAAAAGACACACCTTCAAACGACTAAACAATCATAAACCGTGAATTCTTACACACCTTCTATATTGTCTCAAAAGGCCAAGTTAATCCTTAAAAACACATTATTGAACAATTCAAATATATATATAAAAAGAAAAAACAGCAATGGCTGAAAAATCTTACACATTATTAGCTTGTCTTTTCATTCCCTAAAAATGAAAATGTTGTCATTAATCCCAGGGAAACTGGAAGTATCAGGTCTAAGTTGCCAAAGCATTTCTTTGTACAATAGCTTATTCTTCCAGTCCCCCAAATATACTTCCTTTCCCACCTGCTCTAAAACCAGGATTATGAATTTTCCCCCACTTGCACAAATCATTGAATGTCTGGCAAGTGCAGTTTTACTGTTGGACTTCTGTACACTGTATAAGTGCTGGTAAATTCTTTTATTTAGGGCATTAGCACTCTTACCAATATAATATGCTTCACAATGAACACAGCTGGCTCCACTACTGAGCTGACAGCAAAGTACATTAATTTAAAGCTTAAAAACTTGTTTGTGATGTTTTCCCATATAATCAAAGATTCTTGGGACTTGTTGGACAAGATACATCATGTAATTTAATATGACTGTTTTCTTGCTACATGTGATGTTAGAAATCTTTTCTCTGTTATACCACATGATGATGGCATACAATGGTTTGACCAGATTGTTTATAGATTTGGTAACCTAACAAAGAATGAAAGGACTTTAGTGCACAAGTTTATGGATGTAGTATTGTCTAACCATTGTTGCCTTTTGTGGTGATATAAGCAGCTGTCAGGGGTGCCATGGGGGCCACTTATGCCCCCATTTTTGCCAATGCAGTTTTGTTGAAATGGGAACTTGATATACTGTTCCAATTTCCTTTATTCAAATATTGTTTAGCAAATTATCATTATTTAGATGATCTGTTGTTTGTATGGAAGGGTAGACATGAAGATTTCATTAACTTGATTAGACAGATGGAGAACAGTACCAATTTTTTTAAATTTACCTACCAGATCGGGTCCACTGAGATCAATTATTTGTATGTCAAAGTCCAAAGATCCAATGAAGATGCATTGGAATCAAGTATATAAAGGAAACCTACCTTTTGTAACAGCTTTCTGTCCTTTTCAAGTTGCCACCTCTTTCATCAAAAGAGGGGCGTGGTAAGGAGCCAGTATATTAGGACATCAAGGCTTATATCTAATGACAACACAGCTAGGAAGGCGTTTTTATTGTTAAGGAGTATGTTTCTTGACCAGGGTTATCCATTGTCCTTAGTTACCAATACTGAAAATGAAATATGGGTTGAAAGAGGAGAAAAATATGGTCCCATTATAAAAAATGGCCTGGTTAAGACCCCCCACTACTGATGCTTTGGACAAGATGTTTAGTAATAACATGAATATTCATTTTACACTTGATATAAAGGACATTGAAAATATAATATGGAAAAATATGGTGTTTTTTCAATGTGATGACAATACTAAGAATTTATAGTCACAACATCCCATGTTTACTTATAGAAGAAGGACAATATTAAGAATATCCTGAAAAGTCATATTTTCAATGATTTGAATGCATCACCAATTACCCATAGTTGTGGTAGATGGCATCAATGTGGTTTTATTGATTTGAACTATACTGGGAAATTATATGTTAAGATAATCAGATATCCAAGAGGGGGTAAATGTCATTGTTTCTCCAAACGCGTGGTGGACCTTTCCAGCTGCGGTCATTGTGAAACATTATATCAGTAAGACTGTTAATGCCCTGTAATGAAGAATTTACCAGCACTTGGTGTACAGAATAGAAGTCCAACAGTAAAAGTGCACTTGCCAGACATTCAATGATTTGTGCAGGTGGGGGGGGGATTCAAATTCCTGGTTTTAGAGCAGGTGAGAAAGGAAGTATATTTGGGAGACTGGAAGAACAAGCTATTGCACAAAGAAATGCTTTGTTAACTTTGACTTGAAGCTTCCAGTTTCACTGGGATTAATGACAATATTTCCATTTTTAGTGAATTAAAAAGATGGCCTAATAATGTGTAAGATTTTTCAGCCATTGCTGTTTTTTTATTTTTATATGTATTTGAATCATTCAGTAATGTGTTTTTAAGGATTAATTTGGACCTTTGAGAGAATATAGCAGGTGTGTAAGAGTTTATGATTGGCTTTTTGTTTGAAGGTGTATCTTTTTATGGTATTTAATTGGATTGTTTTTTACATTTTGAATAGTTCTGTTGATGTATTTCCATGAGTAAAGACAAAAGCACTAAACTATTCACATATCTGTTTTCTTGATTTTTAACGGCTCGTTTTACTAGTTTTGTTAATATTTAGATTATACAATAAGAGAAAGAAACTGATGTCCAGAAATAAGAGGGAACAGTCTCAGCAGAAGAACACCCTCCATAGCACAAACAAGCAAAGCAGACATCTTGCAAAGTCTTCTAAAGCTAATTATGAAACTAAATTAGCATTTCCTACTAAGGATAATCACAAAGCATTCTTTAGTTATGTTTGTAATGTAAAAGGGAAGGTCCTGCTTTGCATCAAATTCAGAGTGGATGGTACCACTCATACTGAACCTGAGGACATAGACAAACTGTTAGCAGATGGGTTTGGCAACAATTTCACATCCCTGTCTCCACCGATCATACCCCACAGCATACTTGTGAACAGTTCTCTATCTATTATATCCAAATAACTGGGCATAACCACATTCATCAGTGCCAAAAATACAGCCTCTATGGAACTGGATAACTTCCAAGGCTGTTTACTAAACAGTCTAAAGCAAGAGTTAGTAGAACCACTGGTTACTCTCTTTAACCATGGTCTAAGTATTGACTTTCTCCCAGCAGAGGGGAAAACAGCAACCATAATACACTAGCACAGAGGGGAATCACTCAACTGACTCAGGAAACTATACACCCATAAGCCTGGCCAGCCTTGTCTGTAAGATCATATAGAGAATCATCTTTGACCTTATCAACAAGGGCATTGGTGACCTTTAAACTCTTTATCTGACCCACTTTGCCTTCATCAAGGGCAGATCCTGCCTGCTAAACCTAGAGGAATTATGCCATGCTGTCACCAAAGCCCTAGATGAAGGCAAATCAGTACATACTACATATCTGGACTTACCCAAGATTTTCGACACAATCCCCCACTGAGGCATCATTGCAGAACTCACCCACCTGGGGATTAACACATACATCATTAGATGGATAGCCAAATGGTTCACCAACAGAATGTGTACAGTCATAAGTGGGGATTCCACCTCTACCAGCAGACTTGTTACCAGTGGTGTCCCATGAGGGTCTGTGCTTGGCCCCCTACTGTTTGGAATGTATTCCTCAGAAAATCAGGGGAATAAAGATGGCCTGTGGCTCAACAAGTTTGTTGATAACTGCAAACTGGGCATAATCATTGAATCTCCATACAATGTCAACATACTACAAAATGTACTTATACACATAAATGATTGTTGCCAAAGCCATAGACTCAAATTTGACCCAAAATAATGCACTATTATTCCTTTCAGCAAAGGAGAAGTCCATGCAAATTACACTATTAATAATACTCCCCTATGTTCTAACCCAATGGTGAGAGGTTTAGGAATGCAGGTTAATGGCAACCTCACCTTTTTCACCATGTGTCAACAGTGGTAATGAACGCCCTTTACATTTAGACCTCATATGTGAGGGCATATCATCCAAGACTAAGGATATTATAACTCCACTGTACTCATCCCTCATCAGACCAATGTTGCATGTACATCACCAGACACCTGCAGCAGCTGGAGAGACTTCAGAGGTTTCTCATTAAGAAAATCCAGGGCCTCCAAAATATGACCTACATGGAAAGACTGCAAGCCCTGTCACTGTACTCTGTATCCTACAGGCTGCTAAGAGGTGACTTGTGGCTGGCCTACAGACCAATCTCAAACTCTGCCTTAAAGGAAATGCTGCACTTCCCCAAAGCACATGAGACAAGACTCACTCACTCTTGGGACCTTAACTTAGCCTACAACATCAACAGGATATACTAGAGAGACAGATATATTTCCCAGCGATTGCCACTCCTATGGAACAAACTCCCAATTCATGTGAAACTGAGCTCCACAATGACCCTATTTAATTAAGGGCAACTGGGACAATTGCATGGGAAATCATAGATTTACCCCGGGGGATTCACCTATGTCACTCTTAGACATACTCAACCAGTGCTGATTATGAATTTGCAAATGTGGGCTACATATCTTGGTTTATAATGGAACAGTGGTACAACTTGGGTAGGCTTGACAAGGCCCTAGGACCATTAGCCTAGTAACCTCCTATGACCCTATGAACCTAGGGCCATTATTGTAGTAGCCTCATATGAACCTATGAAGCTATGAACCTATGCAGGCCTGCTAATATCTTGTCTCACACACACACACACACACACACACACACACACACACACACACACACACACACACACACACATGGGTTGCGGATGTAATGTATTAGAAGTTCAGCTGCAGTCTGGCAAAAGTCAGACTTGTGCCATGGCACTGGCATTAAGTAATCTGTTCTGTAGCCTGTGTACTTAGAAAGGTAGGGATTCTATGTTCACTTCAGTCAACTGTGTGTGTGTGTGTGTGTGTGTGTGTGTGTGTGTGTGTGTGTGTGTGTGTGTGTGTGTGTGTGTGTGTGTGTGTGTGTGTGTGTGTGTGTGTGTGTGTGTGTGTGTGTGTGTGTGTGTGTTTGACATAGCCTTTTACCACAACATGTGGAACACTGTTATTACCATATTATCAATGGACACTGCTGATGTCATCAGCTATATCAGATGTCTGGATATGCAGTTGTCACCTCATCCTATACCAGACAGATAACAGTGACATTGCATTTAATCTATACACATACACCATGGCATGATTTGTAGGCCCTGCATTATCTTCCAGAGAAAGCCCTGTAGTCTCTGCAGCTGTTGCATGTGTCTGTAGAGGTACATGCAAAAGAGAGCATTACACTGTATTACTGTTCTAATGAGGTTTGATACAGTGCTGTCATACAGTCCTAAGATCTGAATATGATGGGGTGACTTATCATGTGTACCATATGTTTGTCTTGGAAGATCATTAAAAGTTAGAAAGCAATGATACACACTGCAGTTTCTGGCATCAACACTCTTACAAGAGGATTCACTATAACATTGTGAAAGTTTGATGCTATCAACTGTCTAATTTTCAAAGACCAATATAAGTCAAAGGTACAATGACCAGTTCAACAACACAATTGCAGATATATTAAGCACTAAGTTAGCTATGCACCCTGAACATCAGACACAGCTTTTGTATCCCTGAATCCAAAAGATAGAAAATGGGGATCTGCACATGGTGTTGTAGGGGAGGTTAGGAAGTCTAGGCTGGCACAGAAAGTCAGTGAGTGCATGTGATTGGGAAGGAGAAGAAGGCAGACATTGGAATAAAACAACAAACGGCCAGTGAAACAAACTGAGCAACTGTTGTTTTTGTGTCTGTAGGGGTCCTCCAGGTGAAACCGGTGTACAAGTATATGCATGAACACAGCCAAGCTCTGTGCTAGCTCTACATCTTGGTCTGTCAGACAGGTGTAAGCCAATGCATGGTAGAGGTGACAGTTCATCACTGTCATCCCCAACCATGAGAACTGGTTTTGCCAGGAGTAGCACTTACATTTCAACACTCACAGTCAGATGCAGTGCTGTTACCTGAAGTTGACCGATGTCTTCTGGATGAGCTCCCTCCAAGGAGACACCCAGGACCATGACCCGATGTCCTGCCATGTCTGGGTGTGGACAACAGACTCAATGACAGAACAGTTGAACTACTGCCACTATAGGAACATGATCAGTTACTGCCACATTGGCTGACAGCAGATGATGTGGTTGACTTATGCCCACAAGCATTCCATTCCCCCTCAGAACACATTCCATCACAGACACAGCTTGTTCTATGACAGGCACCCATTGAGCCATCACAGACACCCACTTTTTCATGTCATTCATCAGATCCAGTGAAGCATAAACATGGTGGAGTCAGTCACACATGTCAAACTGCTACATCCAGAACCCTGAGCATTTGCCTGGAGCACCTATGGGAACATGCCTGTAGCTACATGATGGAGCTAAACATATGTTGAGTGGCATGGGAGGTGACACCTACACCAGGTGGAAGAGGGATAGCAGGACCTCTTCAAGCACCCCTATCAATCCTTCTGTGTGGCACTTCACCCACACTTTGGCCACAGGCAGACTCAACAGGCACTGAAGCCACATTAGCCACACTTCCCTGATCAATGTCCTGGTCCAATATCTGTGGGCTCAGTGGACTGGGTTGGTGTAGGCCTGCTGGCTGTGTCTGATGGAAATGCAGGAGATGACTGTATGTCAATCTCTGTGTCAGATTCAACCTCTGCACCCCCCAACTATGCCTCAGTTTGACCACCATCATCATCAGAGTCTGAGAATCTACTGACATCAGGTGGCACAGGACTCCCACTCCCACTCTCATGACCACCTGTGATAAAAAGCATGAAACACAGGAATGCATTAATACCTGCACTAGTATAGTGCAATATATGCTAAAAAAACTAACAGTGCTGCCACTATTACAATAAGTACAGCAATATACACAACAAGCCTGAGATCAAGTTTACAAAGTACAATATGTCTTTCAATTGTTCAACACTACTGAACATAAACATATTTGCCTTACCATCTGCAGAAGATGTATTGCACTGTACACCAGCTGGTCCTGGAAGAAGTTAAGCAAGAGGTAAGTCCAACATCATAACAATTAACAGTAACACAGGGGGTAATACATTTATCCCTGTATATGTATATTAACAATACTTTGAACATGAATGTGGTTGACAACTCCAAACTAAGCTTATAACAGTAGCAATCTTCAGTCCCCCCAAAAACAAACATATTGATACAGAATTAACTTATTCATTTTAACTGTTTTACTATACAACAGTATTCAGTTGTTGAGATATCAAAAGCTTACCTAGAAGCTCCTCCTGGGATGTGCTTGCTGTCTTGGAAGGTGTTGCACCCACATCCAGGACATACTGCACTGCACTCTCCTGGGAGCTGTCTGGATCTCACAGATTGGCCAGGAATTCTTCATTGAGGGTTAGTGGTGTTTCCTTAGCAGGCTATATACTGGTAACAATTTGGTCATGGATCATTGCAGCCACTCACCTCCCCACAGATTGTATCGTGTCAGTGGTCCTGTGGTGCACCTGTTCATATGTTCTGCCATGGCCACCCACAGCATTAACATCATGAATAATATCCTGCCATATTCACATCCTATGGGCCATATCTCTCCATTTCCTTTGCAGGAGAAAAGCACCATGTTGCCAAAACCCATCAGATATGACTTGATTTTTAGCATCAGTGAAGGGATGTGTCCCTGGACTGACATGCTTGAGTGACGTACTTGTAGGTGTCCTAAACAACAACAGAAGTATAAACACATAAATATCACATAACTGCAAAATAACTGTTTCCAGATAAAACAGAAAAGGTAACCAGTCAATATTACCCAATGGAGAAACATAAAACAGTGTAGAGACGTGAAATACTGACAAGAGGCAGGATGCAAAACAAGGAGAGTAACAAGAGCAAAATATCCTAGTTTGTGCCATAACAGTAAGTCAACTCCCCCCCCAAAAAAGAACAGTCCATTCTTGTTTATACCATAACAGTAACACCCCCCCCCCCCCCAAGAGCAGGCAAATGACCCATTTTGCTAACAAAACGTCTTTGAAATGCTAAATGTTCTATAAAATGACCTGTCCCTGATACATTTGTACATATTTATCACACAGCATTCCATTTTCATCTATTGTCAGTCATGTCAATCACATTTTGCTGTTAGTTCATATTGAACAACATAGCTGTAGAATTACACCAAAATGTACCCGAAAGTTACAGACTAGTAAAACAAAAAAATCCGCAACGTGACTGGAACACTCAAGCCATTTATTAAAACAGACTTTAACAGTCTGTTTTAATAAATGGCTCGAGTGTTCCAGTCACATCGTGGATTTTTTTGTTTTAATAGCTGTAGAATTATTGTCTTAGAACAGCCATACTTCCTTTGCTTTGTGCAATAAATCATGTGTGTATTTACAGCTGTATCATACAGTTGTTATCAGTTGACTTAGAGGCTGCATGTTAATGCTCTTAGTCTATGGTTTGACAGCGCTGTTTAACAATTTATGTAATATAACCAATTCTCCTATTTATCTGTATCCCTTGCATGTTCTCCACTTCACATTCCTGTAACCTTTGCATGAATTCTTCCTTATTTAAATTTATTTTTCAAGTTCACACGGGTTTCTTAATTACGTGCCCCCCTCCCCACCTGGGATTAAACTGCAAAAAAAAATGTCTGTTTTTGTCCACTGAAGCTAGTTATCTTTTAACTAAATAAAACCTCCAGGAAGAAAGAACCTGACACCCTACAACTTTTCTGTTGCAATAGCTGAATTACAACTTAGTTTATGTAAAGTTCTAAGGCTTAGTGTTTAAAGGTGTGTTAGTTCCTGCCATGTGCACAACACTGAAGGGCTCTCTCCTCCCCATTATTCCAGCCAATTGCTACTAGATGGTGTGCACACACACACACACACACACACACACACACACACACACACACACACTCTTCCACTCCCAAGCGTTCACTGTTTACATTAGTAAATTTCTGCTTTTTACTTTCAGCATTCTCTCTATACTAATCACAACCCTCTGTATAACTGGACAACAACCTTGTTTGTGTGCTTACAATGATACTTATTTAAAGCATTGCAGAGCTACTTAGATTAATCATTTGTTAGATACTGATATCTTAACTCATTCCTTCCAGTACAGCTCTTTGGAGTGTGTACCTTTATCTCCCAGCGGGTGTGGCTTCAGCCTTTAAAAATGAAGTTATCACCTTAGAGTTCTAACAAATAGTCATTGACAGAGGTCATATAGCAATACAGTTGTGTTTGGCATCATGTATGCTTCAAGATAAAATGTTCTGATACCTTGTATGTAGCATGGTTTTGGAATTATTAATGCAAATATCAACAGGCAATATTTGATGCCTAGAGGTGTAGTAGGAGGTAACTGCAGAAAAGCCTTTAGACATTACTCAGCTGTAATGAGTTAAGCTTATTACTCACCTTAAACTGATAGTTTTTCAGCTCTTGTCCCTGCTGATGCCAGCTCGCTCTGTTTGCTACTCTCACTCCGCTCCTCACCCTGCCTCCAATCTCCACCCACCCCACGTAATGTTAACTTATACCTAACCTGACCCCTCCCACACCTCTCTTCTACCTATCCCATAACCCCCCAATTATTCCCCCAGTCAAACTATACCTCCTAACTACTCTATCTCTCCACCCATTCTAAATAGGGTCATATAGTGCTCCATCCCCTAAACTCTAGCTATCCTGCACATATTCATTCTATCACATTGCACTCAACCACCATCATGTTACTATTACTATGATATCACTTCTCTCATTTACACTCTCTCTCCTAATAATAATCACAACTCTCCAGACACCCAACATACCTCCTACACCCATCTGTGCAACCACCACACTTAAAACACATTTATTAAATTACTTGGACATCCAACCTAGCTTATTCACAGTGAATACCTCTGTACTATCCAAAGTAGAAATTCTACCTCTCCAATGACACCCCCATTATCACACCACCACCAGCAGCTATACCATTTTTTTAGGAAAAAATGATAAGTATAACCCACATATTTCCCAAAACATTATATCCCAGTGTGGTGATATACAACCCAATCCAGGCCCAACCCCCCCCCCCCCTCCGCACAAGCAAACCTAGCAAATATCTCATGCTATCAACCATAAATCTCCAAAGCCTTAGAAACAAAATAAGTGAACTCCAGGTGTGGATTTCACAAAACAATACAGATATTATAGCAGCTACTGAAACTTGGTTGAAATCATAGGCAAAAGACACAGAATCTCTCCCCCCAGACTACTCATGCCTAAGAGCTGATCTGTCCCACAAGAGAGGAGGGGGAGTAGCAAAACTCTTCCCTAGCAAATATATTTTACTTCCCTACACAAAACCTGCACACAACTTCTCCCCAGCTGAAGTACTGATCTCTATAGTAAAACTTAACAATCATAAAAATATTGGCATAATTGCTCTGTATATTCCTTCCAGAAACAACATAACAATATTAGAGAACATACTTGCCTGGACATCCCAAAACAGTGATAATGAATCCATCATCCTAGGTGATGTAAACATTGATTAGCTAAACACTGCCCAAAAGAATCCACAAAAATAGCAAATGGGGCTCCACAATAGACTGGATATTAGTGTCCAACCCTAACAATATCACCACTGCAGGCATACTATCTAATACCATTAGCGACCACCATCCAGCATATATCCTATGCAAATCTTCCCCAACCCCAGGCCAACACCAATACGAATCAACCAGAAATTTGACTACGTTTCAACCATCCATATCTAATGAAACCTTAGCTAAAGTAAATTGGGAACCCCTCAAATCCTTACCACTTAAAGAAGCTGTTGAATTCTATAACTTAACATTCCTAGACACCCTAAATAGTCAAGCACCCGCTCGCCAAAAATGAATAAAACATAACCATGCAAGCTGGCGCTCAGAATCCACCAAAGAAGTCAAGTCCACAAGGGATAAAATCTGGAAATCATGTCAGAAAAACAAAGACTCGCTGAGAAAGGCTAGTGATCTGAAACCGGTATGATGTGACTCATTCAATAAATATTCTGTATACAACACTTGGTGCTGGCCTCTCATGTCTTGTTCCTGAATGCTTTTTGGCCATTTGCACATGCCATACGTGCAAGGGTTTTTGTATTTAGAAAAACAAAGACCCCTCAACTCTATACTACAATACAAGTAACTCTGCAACCAGGCAAAAAGACTAATAACCAGAGATAGAAAACCCCACTACCTCCATCTACAAAGCCAACATAAAGATAATCTCCCAAAATTCTGGCCCTCCATTAACCAACTATTACACCCAGGATCTTAAAGCAACCCAGACAAAACCCCAGCCGAACTTGCCACCCTCTTCAATTCCTACTTAATCGACACCATAGCTAACCTAACCACCACCTTTCCTACAGTTAGCACCAGCACTACCACTTTGGCTAGGCTTGTAAGGGCCCTTGAGCTGTTCGCCTAGTAACCTCCTATGATCGTATGATCCATTTGTATGTGCTAGAGGCTGAAGCCAATGCTATTACTGCTGCCAATGGCTAAGGCTGAGAAGGAGAAGAGTTTTCAGGTCATGTTTAACCTATCACAACCTACATACATTATTTAAAAATTGTAGAGCACTACATGGGAGACAGGGACATACTACAAGAACTCTGTGACCTCTAGTGCCCTCAACTCAGAGTCACAGCCAACTGAGGGGAACCCATCCCAGTGGAGACTAATGTATGTATAGCCCTTAGAATATTAGCTACAGGTACATTTCAGCAACCAAAAGGGGACATGCTGGGGGTATCACAAGCATCAGCATCCTGGATCCTCCAACAGTTCCTGGATGCTATGCTCCAATATGCCAGTGAGCACATATATTTTCACTGTAGTTCTGAGGAGAGGGACAGGAATATGCAACAGTTGTAGCAGGTAGTGCACAACCCTGCAGTAGTGGGTGCCATAGATTGCACTCATGCAGAAGTGAAGACACCACCTGGGGAACAGGGTAGGCTCAACATTAACAGAAAGGGCTACCACTCTATCAACTGCCAAGTTGTGTGTAATGCCAAGGCAATCATCTTGAATGTGTGTGCTGGCAACCCTGGCAGTTTCCATGACCCACATATCTGGCACACCTCCCAACTGTAGCAGATGTTTGCTAGGGGGGATATCCCACAAGGTCATCTACTGGGGGATGCTGGCTATGCACTAGAACCATGGCTGATGACACCCATCAGAAATGTAGACACCCATGGAAGAATGCCATAATGATGCACATACTCAAACCAGAAATATCATAGAGCACTTCATTGGCCTGCTGAAGTCACGGTTCCAATGCCTAAATACAACTGTGAGAGCCCTGCAGTACAATCCACTGGTATGTACAGAAATCTTCCCAGTATGTGCATTGTTACACAATATAATCCTGAGGAAACAGCTGTAGCAGGATCAGCAAGGGAAAGGGCCACGCATCACACCACCAATGCCAAGAGCACCACAGCCACATGCAGATGAGGAGTCAGAGGGGAACCACCAGCTGCTGTGGGTGTAGGCAGACATAGACATGTTCAGTGTGCCCTTGCATTGGCTAAGAGACAACCTATAGTACACTCACTCACCACCTAAGGGCATAAAGCCTTCCTCCTACTCACATACATATAGTAACATTAATGCCAGGCAACTCACTCAGCCTTTACCTCCCCATGTTTTGGCTGTCAGCCCTTGACTAACAGTGTGGCAACTGCTGCATTTACAGGTTAAGTCTTGAACTTGGAGTGTATTGTTTAATAATATTATGGCATATCCTTGTATTTCATCACTTGTTACAGTAAGCAAGTAAAAGGTGGGAGATCTGTACAAACATTACCATAACATGTGACAGAAGAGGCTTATTGTATTTATATGTATCCATTAGTAAGTAGTAGGCCTCAGGCATCAAAGAGTTACACAGTCATACCTCTCAAAAGTAGTGATGATCACTGCATGCCCTCAAGTTTAGCACCATATGTTTGACCTGCAACATCTTTAAAAAGAGAAGTTAGAAAGTAATGATACACATTGCAGTTTCTGACTTCACAACCCTCACAAGATCAAACAACAGGCAGGATGCAAAACAAGGAGAGTAACAAGAGCAACATATCCTTGTTTGTGCCATAACAGTAACTCACCTTTGTTCCACTACCCCCTCAACAGAAAAGCTGTATACTTGTATGTGCCATAACAGTAACTCACCTTTGCTTCCCCTCAACAGAACAGTTGTTTCCTTTTATATGCCATAACAGTAACTCACTTTGGTCCCCCCCCCCAAAAGCACAGTCTATGCTTGTTTGTGCCATCCAACCTGCCCTTCAGTTGCTGGCAAAGGCATATCATATTATGGCCAGTTAATATCCTCATACACTTTAAGGCCAATGATATAGAGTGGCTTACAGACCACATGTCTCTGAGTGCTGTACAGAAAACTGATGAATGACCAGAAAACACAGAAAGATAAGATATAGCTGTATATTTGCAAGCAATAATCACAACAGGTTCTGTGATCACTAAGTGCACTATGTCAAAATATAATAGCAAATAGGTTTGTAGAATAGCACTAGGCTAACTGCCATTGTGGGCTATTTTAAGTCTAGCCAATTAACCCATGTGAGAATCAAACCCTGCACTGGGCATCTGTAAGGAAAATATCTTAACCATTACACCAACCTCCCTCTAGGATTTAGAATTTGACATCAGTGTATATTCTGTACAGTTGGTTGTGTGATGACGTCAGTTATTTGCTGCAAAGCTGCTTGTGTGGAAAAGAGGGCTAAGGCAGCCATCCTGTTTTCTGAAGGTGCATTGGAGTAAGAGTTGAAATCCAGACCTATGTAGGCATATTTCATTTGTACTAACATTTACTACTGTGTATGTAATAGATTGCTTTTCTTCATTTCAACTATGTCTCCCTTTTTTCTTTTATTTTCTTGTATTTTATACCAAATTATACTAAAAACACAATTTGCAAACAAATGAAGAGGAGGATGGATGGTAACGAAACAGAACCTGTGAATTGTGCACTGCTTAATTGCATTTCCAACCTTGGCAGGCCTACTTGTACCACTTTGTAAGTGTAACCTGACACACCCACCTGAAGATGTAAACAAACACAGTTTCTATCCCATAAACACAAACACTGAGGGAGTGCCTACACAATGTGAGCATCCGACATGGATCAAACTTTTTTGGTAATCAGCAGTTCTAATGAGTTTAGACCTCATTTGCATCTTCACCATGCTGACAGCTCTGAATCTACACAAAAAGGCAACCATGTAGCTAGGGAAACTGAAGGGGAGCTGAATGTTGAACACAGAAGGGAGGGACATGTACTCTTAATTTGTGACCGTGGCAGCAAAGCTGTATTTTGCTAATGGTTGTTCCATCAATTTTCTAAGTTTGTAAGAGCAATCTTTAACATGTGTCTCTATTTCTGTCCCCTTTCCCCTCCATTATTTCTGGCTTTGTCCAGATGTTTTGCCCTAAGAGGTATGGTCTGCATGGCTTACAATATGTACATTTCATTTGGTGGCGTAGCAGTAAAGCTGCATTTTGCTAACCATTGTTCTATCAGTTTTCTAAGTTTGTAACTGCAATATTTGACAAGTGTCCCTATTTCTGGCCCCTTTCCCCACCATTATTTATGGCTTTGTCCAGATGTTTTGCCCTAAGAGTTGAGAGGTATGGTCTGCATTACTGTACTGTTCATTTGGAGGAGTGGCAGCAAAGCTGCATTTTGCTAACGGTTGTTCTATCGATTTTCTAAGTTTGTAAGAGAAATATTTAACAAGTGTCCATATTTCTGGCCCCTTTCCCACCATTATTTCTGGCTTTGTCCAGATGTCTTGCCCTAAGAGATATGGCCTGCATGACTTAGGATGTGTATGTTCATTTGGGGGTGTGGCAGCAAAGCTGCATTTTAATAACCGTTGTTCTACCAGTTTTCTAAGTTTGTAACAGCAATATTTAACAAGTGTCCCTATTCCTGGCCCCTTTCTCCACCACTGTTTATGGCTTTGTCTAGATGTCTTGTCCTAAGAATTAAGAGGTATGTTCTGCATTACTGTACTGTTCATTTGGGGATGCGGCAGCAAAGCTGCAGTTTGCTAACGGTTGTCTTATCAATTTTCTAAGTTTGTAAGAGCAATATTTAAAATGAGTCCCTATTTCTCCCCCCCCCCCACAATATTGATGACTTTCTCCAGATTTCTTGCTCTAAGTAGTTGAGAGGTATGCCCTGTAGACTAGTTCCGTGCATACCTCTCAACTGTCCAGATTTTCACAGAATGTCCAGATTTTTACCTCATATTTTTGGTCTATTCCTCATAAAATTTGTGATTTTCTGGTAAATCACTAGGATGATCTGAGGTCTGAAGTCACTAAATAAGACATACATTTGAGGTTTAGACTTCAAATCCTATGGAAAATGCATTTAGGATTTTTGCTTGGAAATGTTTACATAGATATTTTTATATCCTAAGTAGACTCAAAGAATTTTTGTTCAGGTAGATAGCAAATGTTACGGGTGTGACAGGGAAGAAAGAGATACTTGGGAACATATTTTCTGGGAGTGTGGTGGGTCAGTGGACTTTAAGCATTCCCTGTGGGATGCACTGTCAGAGATGCTTGGTGGCCAGATCGGTGTGACAAAGAAGATGATTTTTCTTAGCTATGATACATAATCAGAATTGCCTAGACATGTTAAGGCCTTGTTGTGTTTAATTATGGTGGCTGCCAAAAAGGAAATTACTAGAAAATGGAAATTAAAATCTAAACCAACTATATTAGAAGTAGTGAATATAATAACAGAGATAAAACAATGGAATTGAGATCTTCAGAAAAGGGTAGTATCAAACTACATAGGAAAAAATGGGAATTGTGTGAACAATACATACATGGAAGGAATGAGATTTAAAAAAAGGCAGAACTTAAATGAGTTATGTAATCTTTGACTGAAAATGTTTGGGTAGTCTATAAGTGATGAATAATGTTTGCAACTGGGAGTGTGTTAGTATGGTTTGTGATGTAAAATGTTTGCAACTAGGATTGTGTCAGTATGATTTGTTTTCATTTATATAAATGTACGATTGTTTATGTCGTAAGTGATGGTCTAATAAAGATGTTTCTTGTTTAAAAAAGGGTCAGAAATTGAATAAGTTATGTAATGTTTTTTAGGTTATATGATATATAGCAATATATGTGAAGCATAATGTTTGTTAATACAGTTTGATTACGTTTGTATAAATGTAAAATTGCCTATGTCGCACAAGTGATAATGTAATAAAGGTGTTTATAACAAAAAAAAACCCTGTTATGGCAACTTTCTAAGTTTATAAGAGCAATATTTAAAATGTGTCCCTATTTTTGTGCCTTTTTCCCCCATTTTGTCAGGCTTTGTCCAGAATTTTCACTAAAAGGTTGAGAGGCATGGTTCTGTGGTTGTATTCGAAAACACGGAGCGTTTGATATTCTTGTGTTGACAATATCAGATTCTACATTGTCGGCTTTCGAGAATATAATATAGACCCTTATAAACAAAGGTATGGCATCTAAGTCCAAGGAGATCATTGCTCCGCTGTATTCAGTATTCATCAGACTAATCATTGAGTACAATGCCCCCTTTGGTACGTACCTAACCAGGCATATACAAAAACTGGAATGTCCACATAGTTTCCTCACTAAAAGAATACAGGGTATAAGTGCATACAAGACATTGCTGGACCCCACCCTAATGGGCATCCTGCTTATCCAAAAATCAAACAGCACCAAAGTTACCTATTCTAAAGACTTAAGCTTTGACTGTGATATAAATAGGACCTGCTGGAGAGACAGGTATGTATCCCAGAGACTACCCTTTCTCTAGAACAGGCTCCCTATCCATGTGAAGCACAGTTCCTCCCTAGCCCACTTCAAGTATAACATGGACAATTGTTTTGGGAGCATTAATTTCATCCCTGGTTTGGCTCCAGTGCCTCTAATGGACACAGGCAGCCTGTAAAGGCTCATGTCCCAGGTCCCTGCTTTTAAATGCTTCATCTCCCAAACCCCTGTTTAAACTTATCAAGGGTGCCAGAACTTGTCAGACATTTGAGATTTATGGCTAGGTTTTAAAAAGCAAAGGAACCAACTAATGAAAATATAGACAACACAAACTGGAGAAATGAACAGCACGACCAAGCAAAACTTCTGTAGGACTTTTATCAGCACTTTCGTCCACAAAAAAATCATTACGTGAACTTCTTCAGATAAAACTACAAAGACCATGAAATTCATTTATTTCAACAAGCAACCAATCAGAACATTTCCTTCAATTTTCCTCACACACCCCTCCCATTAATTTTAATATCAATGAAAAATATCAACCAAAATTAAAATTAAAAACACTAACACCAAAACCTTATTAAAAATATCAACGGTAATTAAAATTTATAACTATGTCAATACATATTCACTTCAAAAAGTTCACTACCTTATTAAAGAAAAAAATACTAAAAAATTCCTTAAATATGTAGATGGGACTAGAACTCTTGGTAACTAGATAAAAACACATATAAATACAAAGCTCCCCCAAAAATACATAATATTAATAAAATAAAACCTGATTATGATATTAATTCATCTAGTCAGGGCTTTTAATTGGGTCTATATTACGAAAGCAAAAAACCCTATGCACGAATACCAAAACATCGACCCCTATACCGCCAACCGCGAAAATCCTGAACGCACTAAGCGAAAAAAAAAATCGAACTGTCATAGTCAGTCAACCCCACCACTAGCTATATACTACCTACCCAAATAAAATAAATAAACCACATACATACACTAACCAAACCCTTCTTCTAACCTAAAGTAAAGCACAAAACCCTACTTCTAACCTTACACTAAACCCCACATACACAACTAACTATGCACTACCCTTAACCCTTCCCTAACTCTAAGGTCCGTAACTACCACACACGTCCCCTACAGACATGCACCCAAACAAAACAAATAATCCACATACATACATTTAACAAAACCCTACCTCCAACACTACTAAACCCCACATACAAAACTATCTATCCACTATCCTTAACCTCTCTCTAACCTTAAGGTCTGTAGCTACCGCACACTTCCCCTACGAAAATATACGCAAACAAAATAAATAACCTACATACATACATTTAACAAAACCCTACCTCTAACCCTACACTAAATCTAACATACATTACTTATCTAAGCACTTACCTTAACCCGCACCCTATCCTAAACTCCGTAACTATCCAACACTTACCTTATGCAGCTAATCCACAGACGGGCCAGCCATAGAAATTCGATATTTCCATTTTCGCGGATTTCGACTTTTGCTCTAAGTCCACTTCGTGCTATATGGTTCAACATTTACATATTCGTGTAAATGTCTTTTTGCTTTCCTTATATAGAACCTTTTCATTTAAGAAGACAGGATATAGAACATTAATCATTCAGTCCAGGCCAGGCCACTTATGAGCATTTCATTTAAGCTGCCAAATAAGCTCCTTTTTCTCCAAAAAAAGATTCACCGAGCCCTCTCTAGGTCCTATTCTCACACTATCAATGGCCATATACCTAAATTCATGCCCTGGAAACTGCTTAACATGCTTCGCATTATTCTCCTGTTCCTTTCTAATACTATATCCGTGTTCATATATGCTGGATAGTTTATAGGAGGGGTCCTAATTTTAAATCCATTTTTGAAAATTTTAATAATAATGACTGGGATCTTAAATATCAAATGGTAAAGCATGGTAGATGTTCTTTTTGCAGTAAAATCAGTCTGGGCATGCATTTGCAAATTGAGGGGATTGAATATAAATCACCAGAAAAATGTGACTGTAATTCAAAAGGGATTGTATACTTGGCTAAATACCAGCAATGTTTATACTTTTATGTGGGTAAAACCAGTCGTAGACTTTATAAGGGGATCCAGTATCTGTCTGCCTGGGATGACATGACTGACAGACATCAATGCTTTGCCAGAGATGGCCTGCATCTGTTACCCTTGGGCTTCCAGATACTGGCCAAGGCTCTTGCCACCCCATAGTGCCTTTTTAGGTGGTGTTCCAAAGACCAAATTACCACCATTACAGCTACAAACAAATGCAATATGAGGGTCATGCTGCTCAATGGTAGAAGTCTAAATCTCAAAATGCACTCATATGAAGCACTCCTTAAAATAAAGAACGTCGACATTTGTGCCGTAACAGAGACCTGGTTCAAGGCAGCAGAAAGCACCCCTGCACTACCAGGCTATAACTCATTCCACACCTTTCGGCCCTAGAACTTGGACTTAAGCTCCAAAGGTGGTGGTGTTTCCATATTCATAAAGGATGCACACACCTCCAGACTAGTATTCCAACATAACACATCTGAGATACTTCAGGTGCAGCTAACATTGGGTAAGACAGCAATTCAGCTCGTAGCCTGCTATAGGTCCCCAACCATGTCCCAAGACTCACACTCCACTTTCCTAAACACCCTGGAGAATATTAGGGTCCAACCTAACACTCTTATACTGGATGACTTCAACTACCCTTCATTAACTGGGAAAACTATTCTTGTACCAATAGACTTGCCCAACATTTCCTGGAATTCAGTAATTCCAATGCCATGGACCAGCTCGTTCTTATCTCCACTACAGGTAGCAACATCCTTGACCTGGTCATTACTAACATGGGCGACCGGTGTTCTATACCAATAGTCAGCTACTCTCTGGTTAGATCCGACCACAAACTAACCATCTTGGAAATCCACATCCCTCCCACCCCTCCCACGCCCAACCTCCGCAAAGGTAACCACAATGAAAAACTTCTCCAAAGCTAACTTTGGGCTCCTAAAAACAGAGGTGGCTAACATCACATCACCGATGCAAATGGAGAATAGTTGCATGACCACCGAATCATACACCAATACACTGTATGAACACGTATACAAATGCATGGATCTTGCCATACCCAATAGAACCAAGACACTCTCCTCCAAAAGAAAAGAAGCCAATCTGGTGGTCCCCTGCCATAAACAAACTCTACAACAGAAGAAGGAAACTGATAAGAAATAAGGTGAAGTCCCAAGACTGGAAAAACTCCCTTATCAGCCTCAACAAAAAGTTGAGATCCCTCATCAAATCCTCTAAAGCTAGCTATGAAAACAGAATTGCAGCAGATAGTAAAGACAACCACAAGGCCTTCTATAGTTATGTAAATAATCTCCACCGCAATACCCAGATTTGCTCTGAGCTACTGCACAATGGTATCTCCTATACCAAGCCAACAGATATTGCCAATATACTGGCCAACAAATTCAGTGTCAACTATGCCCCTCCCCCCCGAGGACCAGTCACAATACCGGTAGATTGCTAGGCACCCAGTACTACTGCTGCACAGGTTAAAACACCACTGTCCAAGGCCAAGAATACAGCTTCTATGGGACCTGACAATATCCCTGGCTGTGTTTGATATGAACTACAAAGTGAACTGGCACCTCACCTGTGTGCCCTGTTCAGTCACAGCCTCACCTCAGGCTTTGTCCCTACTGAATGACGCACTGCTACAGACATTCCTCTCCACAAAGGAGGAGCGACTACAGACCCTGGGAACTATCGCCCCATTATCCTGATGAGTCTGATATGCAAAGCTATGGAATGCATAATTATGGACCTAATAAACAAGGATATAGGGAATCTCCAAACTCTGGATCCCATACAGTTTTGTTTTGTGAAGGGTAGATCATGCCTGCTCAACTTGGTCAACTTATTTGAGTCAGTCAACAAAGCTGTGGATGAAGGCAAGGTGGTTCATACGGCCTACCTTGATCTGGTCAAAGCCTTTGATACCATTCCCCACTCAGGAACCATAGAAAAGCTCACTATGGTAGGCATCAACCCCTATATCACTAGGTGGGTTGCAAACTGGCTCACAGGTAGAACCCACAGTGTGAAAGCAGCTGACTCCAAGTAAGACTGATGGCCAGTTACAAGTGGAGTCCCACAATGTTCTGTCCTGGGTCCTCTCCTGTTTGGCATCTACTTCTCTGAAGTCCAGGCCAAGGAAAAGGGACTCTGGCTGACAAAGTTTGCAGACAATTACAAGTTGGGAGCTATTATCAACTCCCCAAGTGACGTTGACATCATACAGAAAGGCTTCGCTGAGACCAACGACTGGCGTCAAAGCCATAGACTTAAGCTCAATGCCAAAAATGTGTCATCATCCCCTTTGGGAAAAACCCAGTTCCCATGAATTACCACATTGAAGGTAGTCTACTGAACACAGAAGGCGTTATAGGAGATCTGGGAACACAGGTTGACAGCAACCTCTATTTTGACCACCACATTGCCATTGTGGTCAGAAAGTCCTTCTATGTGGCACATCTCATTACTAAGGGTTTTGCATCCAGGAAGAAAGAGGTCATTGTCTCCCTCTACTCTTCCCTAATTAGGCAAATCATTGAGTACAATGCCCCACTTGGCATGTACCTCACTAAACACCTGCAACAACTGGAGAGGCCACAAAAGTACCTCACAAAGAAGATCCTAGGCCTTAAACATTTGTCCTATATGGATAGACTCAAAAAACTTCATCTATTCTCTGTCTCATATTGCCTACTTAGAGGCGATCTCTGCTTGACTTACAAAGCCATGTCTGACCCAGCTCTGTTAGAAATGCTAAATCTAAAGAAATCCCAATTGCTCCGCACCACACACTCCAGAGACCTTAACCTCACTACCACAATTAACAGAACATGCTGGTGGGACAGGTTCATAACCCAGAGATGCCCATGCTATGGAATAGACTTCCCATTCATGTCAATCAGAGCACCTCACTGGCCTCTTCAAGAGAAATCTTGATGAGTCAATGGAAAATAGAAAATTCACCCCAAGGATCACTCCAGTGGCTTTACTCGACAGAGGCACTGGGAACTAAGGTCAGGTGGCATGATACCAGGGTAATCCTGTGGGCTAGGCTTGTAAAGGCTCCAGGGCTATTAGCCTAGTACACACCTATGAACCTATATGAACATGAATATAGTATTAGAAAGGAACAGGAGAAATTTGTATCAAATGAGTGGAGAACAGTTACAGTCATTCCCTTGCACAGACCCAGGCAATTACAGACCAGTAAGTCTGATCAGCTTCATATACAAAACCATGGAAAGACTTGTCATAGAACTAGTCAATAAGGACACAGGGAACCTCCAAACATCAGACCTGTTTCAGTTTGGATTTGTCAACGACAAGTTTTGCTTACTGTACCTGGTGGACTTTTTTTGAAAAGGTCACCAAAGCAAATGATGAAGGTAAAATGGTACACTCCACATACAATGACCTGGTCAAACCTTTTGATATATTCTTCCATTCATGTATAGTAAAAAAGATAAATAAACTTGGAATAAAACCCCATATCACCTGCCGGATTGCCAAGTGGCTCCCTGGTAGGACACAGAATATCAAAGTAGTGGAAGTTAACTCTGCAAAGAGACTAGTCACCAGTGCAGTCCCCTAATGTTCAGTGCTGAGACTGCTCCTGTTTGGAATCTACTTTTCTGAAGTAAAAGCCAATACTAAAGGGCTATGGCTGGCTATGTCTTCAGATGACTGCAAGCTAGAATCAGTCACTGAATCCCTAAATGACTTAACTATCCTGCTGGAAGGTTTGTTACAAATACATAATTGAGGCCAAAATCATGGACTGAAACTGAATGCCAAAAATGCATTATCGTATCCTTTAGGAAGTCACCCACTCTGGGAAAGCACTATAGTGGCAATACACCCCTAAGACTTAACCCAGTTGTTCGAGATTTGGGAGCATATGCATACAGTGAACTAACTTAAGATCAACATGTGTTCACCATCATAAGAAAGTCCTTCTATATTGCACAGTTTATAAACAAAGGGATTATGTCCAGATCTAAGGATGTTATTGTTTTCATTTACTCTGCCCTTATTAGGCCAGTAATTGAGTATAATGTACCCATTGGCATGTATCTGTCCAAGCACATGCAACAGCTGGAACACCCACAGAAATACCTTACTAAAGGATACAAGGCCTAAACAATATGTCTTACATGGATGACTCAGCCCTGTCACTATACTCGCTATCCAAAAGACTGCTAAGAGGTAACCTGTTTCTGGCATACAAGGCATCCTCTAACTAAATACTGATGGACCGACTGCACATCAGCAAATCAAATGGCATCATAAATACTCATGCCTTGGATCTAAATCTCTTCTGCAACATCCACAGAATGGTTTTGAGGGAGAGGTATACCTCATAGAGGATACCACTGCTCTAGAAAAGATTCCCTATCCATGTAAAAAAAAACTCATCCCTGTCCATATTCAAGTGTGGCTTGAATATATGGATGGGTAATAGAAAATGTATCCCAAGATTGTCCCCTGTACTACTAATGGATAGAGACATCTCCTAAATGCTTTGTGTCTTGCATAGGTCCCCTCACATTATTTATGGTGTGATCTTAGTTACTCTCACCAGTGGTAATATATAATTATTAACCATGGGATGGGTAAAGCCAGTCTTACACCAAATGGGATCAGTTAATTGAAACACCAGAATGGAAATCTGCTAGGCTTAAAGGGGCCCACAAGGGCAGTAAGCCTAGCACTCAGCTAGGAACTGATGGAAAGAACTGTGCTCTCCTTTAGTTATTTTTTCTCTTCCCATTTCAGGATTTGCAACTGCTGTGCTATGAGAGTTGCTTAGTTTGTTTACTGGTAGTCACATTTATGACTGTAGCAGGAATGTGGCAGAAGGTTCCATGCTGGGAGTTCACAGTTTGTTTTGGGAGTTTTCTTGCTATGGATTTAATTCCTTAGGATGCATCTCCAAAATGCCTAAAAATGTAGGGGACTGTGTTTAGGCTGTTTGCTACAAGATCCTGGGCTCTCTGCATCCAAAGGAGAGACTAACAGTAAGTAAAATAAGTAACACAGTGGCAAAGAGGATCTCAGCACTCACTTAAATAATGTAGCCTGATGTCACGTGTTAATGTGTTTTGTATTAATGGCATTCTAGCCAGCTGATACAAGCAACAGTACTGAGCAGAAAGCACTATGGTTGTCAATAGCAGAGCAATAAAAAATTGAAGGACAGCTTTGTGATGCTGCAAAATAAGCTGTGAAATGTCAGAACAGGTGATTGTTGCTTTTGAAAACTGGCCTCATCACACTGGAGAATCAAGATTTTTGTCAGTGACGTAGCCTTCATTATCAGTACAGTAAAGTGATTCACTCTGCTTTAAAATTTTCCCCAGGCTGAATCTGAATAGGATAGTTGAGGCTATTTATTGCAAAATAAGGATGTGTCTTATGAGACAATTTTCTTATAGACCTTCTTCTTTGTTTTTTCCCTCCAGGAGTACGAGAATTCTGCAGTGAGCACATTTACTCAAGTGATTACAAATTTGGAATTTGATTACTAGGTATATCTACCAATTATCTACAAACCTGGGGGAGCGATAGGAAATTAATACAAATGAAGATTAATCTTAAAAAGATGTCAGAACACTTACAAGCCTAACATGCTGAAGTTTAATGACTTTGTAAAGAATTGGTGATCATGACAATCAATGGTTCCTGAATTTTCTGCAGCTGTGCTCACTCCCTCGTGAAATATGTGATTCTGCAACAAATCAACCAGGATTACAGCCAGTGACTGACCTTAAACTTTTCAGTTTTAAATTTCTAATCCTTTAGGAAATGCATATTTTTGCAGAATGCAGGAATAGCATCAGCATTTGAAACATATCTCTATTTAGTTTTCTTGGTGGAAAGGTAGTGTTTGGAGCCAGAATGGATAGTAGGGCATTCTCAAAACATATCCAGTAACAGTGGTAGAGGCTCAATGACAGGCAATGAAGTCAAAGTTACTTGGCCAAATTCAGTAAAGCTTACACGGTCTATTTACACAGTACATCACTGTACTAGATTCAATAAAAGGCTGTACATGGTGTATAGAGCTGTACACAGTCATATAAGAAAGGTAAGCACTGTGGCATGCAAATTACAGCATAAGCAGCTGAACTGTATGCTAATCAATCAATCCAAGATGCAGAAGCTAATCAGCAAGCTATAAAGAAACCATGTAGACTCAGTGCTGGTTTTCCCTGAGAATTCTAAACCTATTGGAATACAGCCACGGAAAGGAGTCTACACAGAAACAATGTTAGGGGCTGCTGTTGCTTTAATTCTTGTGTGTGTGCAATAACACAGCAAAATAATAAACACTTCCAGGGATAAACAGTGTTTAACAGCAATGATAAAATCCAAATAATATAAGAAAAACACCGAAACACGGCCAATATCATAAAACTGACGGAAGACTTTAATGCATAAAGGTAAGCATTTTCACACAACTGATTAGGACTAAGACAGAATATATGTGTGTGAATGAGAGGGAGGATAGAGGAATGGTGAGGATGCAAGGAGTAGAGGTGGCGAAGGTGGATGGGTTTAAATACTTGGGATCAATAGTTCAGAGCAATGGTGAGTGTGGAAGAGAGGTGAAGAAGAGAGTATAGGCAGGATGGAGTTGATGGAGAAGAGTGTCAGGAGTAATTTGTGACAGACGAGTACCAGTAAGAGTGAAAGGAAAGGTCTACAAGAGGGTAGTGAGACCAGCTATGTTATATGGGTTGGAGACAGTGGCACTGACAAAAGGCAGGAGTTAGAGCTGTGGCAGAGTTAAAGATGTTAAGATTTGCACTGGGTGTGACGAGGGTGGACAGGATTAGAAATAAGTATATTAGAGGGTCAGCCCAGGTTGGAAGGTTTGGAGACAAAGCCAGAGAGGCAAGATTACGCTGGTTTGGATATGTGCTGAGGAGGGATGCTGAGTATATTGGGAAAAAGATGCTAAGGATGAAGCTACCAGGTAACAGGAAAAGAGGAAGGCCTAAGATAAGGTTCATGGATGTGGTGAGAGAGGACATGCAGGTGGTTGGTGTGACAGAGCAAGATGCTGAGGACAGGAAGAAATGGAAACAGATGATCCACTGTGGCGACCCCTAATGGGAACAGCCGAAAGAAGATGATGATGATGAGTGATATGACATCTAAGGTCACCAGAAAACACATGCCATCAAAAATCACATCTTTGGTATTTTCAAAAAGGTGTTCTAAAAACTGTTGTGTATCCCTATCCCTTAAAACCTGATGTTGTTCATTCAATACTGGTCTCAACATTTTTTCTATAAATATTGAATATGGCTCCATCAACCAGCCCTTCCCTGAAACAATAGAGCGAAACAGAGGATTTGTAGAATCCTTGTGAATTTTGGGGAGTGCCTGGAACATGGGAATTACAGGATATTCAATTGTTAAATAATCATATAAATCTTTAGTAATGATATTACTATAAAGACAATCAGACAGGGTAGCTTCAACTCTTTCATGCATTACATAAATCAGACTATTTTCAATGATATTATAAGTCATCCTATCATTTAATATTTCAAGCATTTTGCTGCTGTAAAAAACCCAGTCCATTACAACAATCACACCGCCTTTATCGGGGGGATTGATAGCTATATCATTGTCCATCTGCAGTTCAACAAGCGCTCGCCTTTTTTCTGCACTCAAGTTATTAAAGTCCCTTTTCATCTGTCCATTGTTGTAAGCCATTAGTAAATCACTTTCACACTTCTTACTAAAAGTTTCTAACATAGGACTCAAAGTAGATTGGAACACACAAGGTTTCTTAAAAAACATAGTCTCAGTTACCATAGATCCATCATTTGAAAACATACTCCTGAGCATAACATTTCTCACAAAGAATTTTATGTCTCTAACTGTTTCACTAAAATTAGAACACTGTGCTGGAGTGAAGCTAAGGCCACACTCTAGCAAAGCTAATTGAGTTGTGGTCAAAGTCGTACTTGATAAGTTGAACACTAGAGATTCACCACTTCTGTCCACATTCTCTTCAGCATCTGCATTCTAGAATCCTCTCCTGCCAATTGATGCTTCTTCCCTCGACTCAGTGACTGTTGACTGCATGATACCTCTTTCTTATGAATGGGTAGAGGCAGAGACAATGGGAGGCTCCCTGACAAACTCCCTGCAGCACTTATCTTGGGTCGTACGTCAGGTGGTTGCTTCTGCATTGCCAAATTTAAAGGGATAGTGGTTACTTTCCCAGATGAATGTGATGTTCCTTCTATGCTTGTAATAGCAGTGTTACTATCGGATGCCATGGAACTAACAGTCTGAGCAATTACAAGGGTATTCATAGAGGTTGCTGGTTCATTTGACTCTACCCAGTCAACAAAGTAATTACTCTTGGGCCAGGTAAAAACATGCCCTTGGGAAAAATCAGCAATGTTTCGTGACAACTTTTTAGTTTTCTGTGCTTTCAAGTGCTGCTCATATGATAGTATATTCTCAATAACACTCTCCAGTCTGTTCATAAATTCTTCATGATACAGTTCAAACAAATCATCATACTTCTTAGTCACAGTCTCTCTCAGCTCATTTTCTATAGACTTAAAAAAGTCAAGCATCAAACGTATATAATTATTACTGAGTTCAATATTTAATTGCTGCCATCTACTCAACAACTCAGGATATGTCTCTCCAAACGTTGGCATGACCAGGACTCTCAGACCCTGTGGAATAACCTTATGAAACAAACATGCTTCAAAATGAAGTTGTGGCCACTGGAGTCATTTTAATTTATATAGTTCATTCTCTAAATCCCTCACTCCATCAAGGAGGTGGGTCAGATCCACATTTTAATTCGAAACAATACTATAGTCACCTGGTTTGGTCAGCAAAGGATTAACAACAGTAACCAACAGTCTCTGAAACCCCTTGCCTTCACCATTTCCATTCAGAACATAGTCTAGTTCAATACTTCCTTCATTTCCACCATTCCTTTCATTTCTTTCAGCCATGTTCCCAGAGAGAGTAGAACAAAGTACACAGCAAAACAATAAACACCCAAAGGGATAAACGGTGTTTAACAGCAACGATAAAATCCAAATAATATAAGAAAAACACCAAAACACAGCAAATATCATAAAACTGACAGAAGACTTTAATGCATAAATCTAAGTGCTTTCACACAACTGATTGTGCTTCCTCAGACCATAAAAATACTAAAAAACAGTATTAATTTTACAGGCATCATCACACAATTAATACAAAACACCCTATCAAAAACATCAACCAATTAAATATAGTACATTCATTTAAAGAGACTTCTACCTTTTAAAACAGGCTTGGTAGAGGTACGCCCATTAATGCCTGGATACCTCTCAGCTTGTAAGTTGACAATCCAGAGCAATTTCTAATTTTCTGTGTAGCTCTTGATGTCACCACCCCAAGCACTAGGTGTAATAGTTTCTATAACCCTGAAACTAAAAATATGTTCCCTCCCTAGCTCTACACAATGTTTCGCTAAAGTATTGTATGTATCTGATCTAGTAATACAATACCGATGTTCCCTCAAACATTCCATGAGTGATCTGTTTGTTTTCCCTACATAAAAACAGCTGCAAGTCCTGCAGCTGATGAAGTAGACCAAATTCCTACTCCTGCAATTAGCATAGGCTTTGAATCTATATTCAACACCTGTGGAGGGATGAATAAAATTGGTGCAGGTATCTATGAACATACAAAAGTTACAGGACATACATTTATAAGTACCTACTACATTACTTTCACTTCTATCAGAGTTGTTCCTTCTATAGCACAACTGTCTTTTAAGTGATTTTTTATTTTTAAAAACAAATCTAGCTTTCTCTCCTATGGCCCCTTTTAATCCTTCATCTAAATGTAAAATGGACCAATTATTCTCTATAATGTGTAAAACACTATTGATGTCACTAGTATAGTTAAACAATACAGATATATTTCTCCTTGAAGGTAAAACCTCTGTTGTCTGACTCGTCTCCTGTATCATCTGCATCGTTTTCTCAGAATAAAAAGGATGAGCTCTATTCATAGGTTCATAGGTTCATATGTTCATACTAGGCTATCTGCCCTAGGGCATTTATAAGCCTAGCCAGAATGTGTTTGGCTTTCGCCACCCGTTTTAAATTTATTTTGCTATGCCCTTTTTCGAGGTTAGTATACTGTGCCTCTGTCTAACAGTGACACAGAAGTGATACCCGGGGTAAACATACGATCTCTCATCCACTCATCAAGATTCCTCTTGAAGAGAGTCAATGAGGGACTCTGCCTAACCTGGACTGGGATTTTATTCCAGAGTGAAGGGAGCCTCTGGGTTATGAATCTGTCCCTCCAGCATGTCCTATTTATTTCAGTGCTGAGGTTCAAGTCTCTCGAGCGCATAGCTCGATGGGATTTGGATTTTCTGAGGTGCAGCATGTCCATTAATTCCGGGTTGGACATGGCTTTATACGTCAGGCACAGATCGCCTCTGAACAGGCAGTATGCCACTGAGTAGAGCTGGAGTTTCTTTAACCGGGCAGCATATGGCATCTGTTTGAGCCCTTTGATCCTCTTGGTGAGGTACCTTTGGGGTCTTTCCAGTTGCTGAAGGTGTCTGGTAAGGTACATCCCAAAAGGGGCATTGTACTCAACTATGGGCCTGATGAGGGATGAGTAAAGAGGCACAATGACCTCCCCTGATCTAGATGTGAATCCCTTCATGATTAGGTGGGCTATATAAAATGTTTTTCTAACCACTTTGGCCACGTGGTTGTCAAATGAGAGATTGCTATCAACTTGGGTCCCCAGAACCCTAATTACTTCTTCTGTACTTTATGGATTACCACCTATGTGGCAATTTGTGGGCACTTTGTTTTTGCCAAAGGGGATGACTATACACTTTTTGGCATTTAGCTTGAGGCCATGGCTCTGGCACCAGTTGTCTGTTTCTATGAGGCCTTTTTGGAGGATACTTGTGTCGGCTGGAGAGTCGATTATGGCACCCAGTTTGCAGTCATCTGCAACTTGGTCAGCCACAGTCCTTCCGTGTTGGCCTGTACCTCTGAGAAATATATACTGAACAAGAGAAGTCCCAGGACTGAGCCTTGTGGGACACCACTTGTAACTGGTTTGGAGTCTGACATGGCTCCAGCAATTCTAACCATGTGGGTTCTGTCCTTGAGCCAGTTTGCAATCCATCTAGTGACATAGGGGTTTATATTTAAGCTGGTGAGCTTATCTATAATGCCCGAGTGGGGTATTGTATCGAAGGCTTTTGCGAGGTCCAGGTAGGCTGTGTGGACCACCTTCCCCTCGTCAATGGCCTTGGTGACTGTTTCAAAGAAATCAACCAGGTTTAAGAGGCAGGATCTGCCCTTAACAAAGCCGAACTGGGTAGGATCCAGCGTCTGTAGGTCCCCAATATATTTATTTATGAGGTCCATGATGATCCTTTCCATAGTTTTGCAGACCAAGCTAGTCAGGCTTATGGGGCGATTGTTTCCAGGATCCGTTGAGGCACCACCTTTATGGAGAGGGACCACTGTTGCTGTACGCCACTCTTTAGGCACATATCCTGTAGTAAGACTGAGATTGAACAGTAGTTTTATGTTTGGGTTTAGCTCTTCTTGGAGTTCATGTAGGACGCAGCCCGGGACACCGTCTAGTCCCATTGATGCTGTGTTTTTTGCTTTGGAGAGGGCGGCTCTTACGTGAGCATCTGAGATGTCAGGGGGGCAGCACTCTGCTGGGATAGATATTTGCCTTTTTGGTGGGGGGGGGGGTTTGTGCTGAACCTGTCAGCTAGGATGTTGGCAATGTCTGTGGGTTCAGTGTATTTTTTGTCATTTTGGACTAATTCTAAGCATATCTGGGAATTACCACCCAAGTTCCTAACATAACTAAAGAAAGCCTTGTGATTGTCCTTAGTGTCCTGTGCAATTTTTCTCTTGAAGCTGGCCTTAGACAATTTTATGAGTGCCCGTAGTTTTTTGCTAATACTGATCAGTGATGCCTTCCCTTTTTGGGATTTTGCTCTAGCATTTAGTAGCTTCCTCCTTCTATTGTACAGTTTGTTTATGGCTGGGGTCCACCAGACAGGATGTCTGCCTTAGGAAGATTGGGTCTTGGTTTTATTTAGGATCGCATGATCCATGCATTCCTGAAGGTGTTCATAGAATGTGTTTATAAAGGATTCTGCGGTCTGGGCCGTATTTTCCACAGGCCCAGGGACTTTGAAGGATTCCACCTTGGTTTTGAGGAGTGTGAAATTTGCTTTAGAGAAGTTTTTCACTGTGGTTTTCTGGGCAAGGGGTGGGGTCGGGATGTGACTATCCAGTGAGATTAGTTTATGGTCTGATCTTACCAGTGAGGGATACACTTCTGGTCTGGAGCATAGAGTCCCCATGTTGGTGATGATCAGGTCCAGTATGTTTTCCCCTCTTGTGGGAGTGGTAACAAGTTGTTCCATAGCATTTGAGTTTATAAATTCTAGGAACCTTTGGGCTAGGGTGTTGGAGCTAGAGTAATGCTCCCAGTCTATGTTTGGGTAGTTGAAGTCGCCCAATATAATGGTGTTTGGAGAGACCTTCATATTTTCCAGTGTTCTCAGGAAGGTCGAGTGGGGTTCCTGGCTTTGGGAGGGTGGTCTGTAGCAGGCTATAAACTGGAAGGCAGTTTTACCCACTGTTAGTTGCACATGGATAGTCTCTGATGCTTCGTGCTTTGCCACCAACCTGGAGGTGTGGGTATCTTTGATGAATATCGATACTCCCCCTCCTTTTGTGGTTCAGTCCAAGTTTTGCAGCCGAAAAGCATGGTATGAAGTATAACCTGGTAGTGCTGGGGTGCTTTCGGGAGCCCCGAACCAGGTTTCTGTTACTGCACAGATATCAATGTTCTCCATGCTAAGGAGAGTTTCGAGTGCATGCATCTTGAGGTTTAGACTTCTGGCGTTGAGTAGCATTACTCTTAGTTTCTTATCCCTTGTGATACCTATGGAGGTGGGTTTGTCTTTTGAGCCTTGCCTAAAAAAGGCACTATGGGGGTAGCAAGAGCCTTTGCCAATATCCGAAAGCCCAGGGGTGACAGGTGCAAGCCATCCCTAGCGAAGCATCGTGGCTTGTCGAGCATATCATCCCAAGCTGACAGGCATTGGATCCCCTTTGAATGACACCAGTACTTAAGCCAATTGTTGAAATTGATCATCTTGTCTTCATATTGTGGCATCATTCTTGGTGAGTGTAAGATGCTACTCAAGGTCAGGGTCATACTGGCCTGGGCTACATGCTCAGAGAGCTCCTTTATGTCTCTTTTCATGTAGTCCAGGGAGGTACGTCTCAGGTCATTCACACCAGCATGGACAATGACGGAGTCATATTTGTACTTGCCTTGGAGTGACCTGAGTGCTTGTGTTATGTGGCGGATCCTAGCGCCCGACAGGCTGCTCACCGTGACCCTCTCCTTGTTCAGCCTGGTTAGCGGGATGTCAGTGTGCCTGACGATAGAGTCACCTATTACAAGAGTATCAGGTGTGTTGTTTAGTCTTAAGGGCTGTGACTGTTCAGCACACTGGCTTTGTGAGATATGTGTTGCACGTGTTTTGTTTTGGGGTAGCGGTTGCTTGGGTGTCTGCTTTGGAGGTCTCTGCTGCTTAGACAGATCTTTATTTAGAGCCTCCGAGTATGTTTTTGTGTGATTATGTGTTTGGTTTGCTGTCGTGGTAGGTCTATGTGAGACTGGAATTGTAGTGAGTGTGGTTTCCTTCTCCTCCTGACTGGGTATGCCAGTACTGAGTTGAGAGAGCTTAGCCTCCAGTTTGGCTATATGGTTGCATTTCTCACATGTGTTGGAATTTGTTGGGAGGAGGAGAGGGTTGTCTGTGTACATGAGGCAGTTGTAACATTGCCTCAAGATTCCCAGATTCACCAGCTGGACTGAAGAGGAGGTTGACAACTGACCTTTGGACATGCTAGAATAATATTGTGAATTCCTTAATAATTGAAAACAAGGGCCACTGGGGAGTGAGGGTGTAGTGCTTTTAATTTTTAGTGCTGACTTATATAATTGCTTTAGTGAGCAAGTGCCAGGTAACTTAAGTGCAATGTGTTACAGGTAACTTAAATGCAAAAACGACAAACAGTAACTTTCTTTCAAGTGAAACAAGGAAATAAGTACAGTAAGCAATGCAGATATCACTAGTGATCCACAGAAGTGCTGAGAAGCCGTGTATTAGGTGGAATTAGCGTTCCAGGGAAATAACAAGCAAACAAACAACAAGCATATAAACAAAGCTAGATTCAGCAGGCCTGGATCTAGTCTATGCTACAGCAAACAAGGTGTACCAATTTCAGTAAGATATAGTTCAAATATTCAGGCACTATAAACCTTTAACCAGAAATTCCCAGCTCAGAAGGGCAGAGTCCAGCCTCTTCTCCCACAAGAGTGCAGACCACGAACCTTCTTAATGTAAAATAACTGGCCTGAAGCCCAAGTGCTTAAACCAGAACTAATACACTTTAAGAATAACAGACACTGGGCTCTCAATCAGCAGTTCCCAACTTAGAAGGATGAAAGCTACCTGTCCTGCCACCACAGTGCATGCCACAAACCTTCCTAATGTAAAACAACTGGTCTGAAGCCCAAGTGCTTAATCCAAAAGACTTAGAATGATAGCTACACTTCAACCAAGTTACTATCAAGCAGTAATAAATACAATTGAATACTTTAGAGAATGCCTGGATTAGTGCTCAAGTTACACAAACAAAGCTAGATCCAGCAGGCCCGAATCCAGTCTATGCCACAGCAAACAAGGCGCACCAACTTCAGTAAGAAGCAGTTCAGATATGCATGCACTATAAGCCTTTAACCAGAAATTCCCAGCTCAGAAGGGCAGAGTCCAGCCTCTCCTCCCACAAGAGTGCAGACCACGAACCCTCTTAATGTAAAATAACTGGCCTGAAAGCCCAAGTGCTTAAACCAGAATTAATACACTTTTAGAATAACAGACACTGAGCCCTCAGTCAGCAGTTCCCAACCTAGAAGGATGTAAGCTACCTGTTCTGCCACTACAGTGCAGACCACAAACCCTCTCAGTGCAAAACAACTGGTCCGAAGCCCAAGTGTTTATTCCTTCTACATATATTGCTTTCCCGTATCGCCTTATCTACCTCTCTTTTTCTGTAATCTCTATTGCAAAATTCCCCTTTCAACTGCTTAATATTGCCATCGAATACATCATCCTTATTGTTCAGGCACGACACACCCATGCCTTGTCCCTTGAGAACATTCCTAAAGATGTGTCCAGGGTGCATGCTACTCCTATGTAGCATGGTATTCCTTCTACATTTCTTCCTGAACACAGTAATTGTGAGCCTATAACAGTCATCAACAAGAAGACTTACATCTAAAAAATCCAACTCTCTCCTAGAATATCTATGAGTAAATTTCAGAAATGGAACAGTCTCATTAATGTACTCAATAAAATCCAGCAACCCTGTTTCACTGCCTGTTCAAATAAAAGAGATTGTCTACAAATCTCTTGAAGAACTTAACACAAGAGGCAAATACAGAGCGTAATATATATTTGTTCTCCCATTGTGCCATCACAATGTTAGCGTAGCTATTGGCACAAGTGCCCATAGCTACGCCAACTTCTTGCAGATAGAATTTACCCTCATACAGAAAGGCATTGTTCTCAAGCACAATTTCTAAAATGAAACAAATCAAGTCCTCTCTATTCACGTCATAACCACTTTCTTTAACCATTTCTATTCCTAAACCATGAGGTATATTGGTAAATAGTGATATGACATCTAAGGTTTTTGATGGCATGAGTTTTATTGTGACCTTAGATGTCATATCACTATTTACCAATATACCTCATGGTTTAGGAATAGAAATGGTTAAAGAATTTTTGTTAACTAATAGTGGTTATGATGTGGATAGAGTGGACTTGATTTGTTTATTTTTAGAAATTGTGCTTGAGAACAATGCCTTTATGTATGAGGGTAAATTCTATCTGCAAGAAGTTGGCTTAGCTATGGGCACTTGTTGTACCATGGGCACCAGATTTGTACAGAAATGACCTGAACATGTAACAGCAGGGACTTATTTGACTTATATGTGTCCATTATTAAGTAGTAGGCCTCAGGCATCAAATATTCACACAGTCATACATTTCAAAAGTAGTGATGGCCACTGCATGCCCTCAGTTTAGCAACATATGTTTGTACTGGAAACTCATTAAACAGAGAAGTAAGACAGTAATGATACACATTTCAGTTTCAGACTTCACAGCCATCACAAGGTCATTAACAATAAAGATAGAAAAATGCTGATGCTATCAACTGTCTAATTTTCTAAGACCAATATAAATCAAAGGTACAATTACCAGTTCAAGATAAATGCAGCTATATTAAGCACTGAGTCATCTATGCATCCTGAGCATTAGACACAAAGCTTATTTATCCCTGAATCCAAAAGATGCTAAACAGGGATATAGCACAGTTGTCATCATTTGCACAGAGTGTTGTGTTGCAGCGGCAGGAAGCTTAGGCTGACACAAAAGGTCAGTGAGTGTGAGTGAGTAAGAAAGAGAAAAAGGCAGACATTCAGATAAAAAAACAAATGGGCAGTGAGACAAAATTAATTTTAAGCTTTATGGCTGAACCATGTAACTGTTTTTGTGTGTGTGTGTGTGTGTGTGTGTGTGTGTGTGTGTGTGTGTGTGTGTGTGGGTCTTCCAGGTGAAACTGGTGTGTGAGTATCTGCATTAACACAGCCAAGCTCTGTGCTAGCTGTACATCTTAGTATGTTGGATAGGTGTGAGCCATGCATGGTAAAGGTGGCAGTACACCGCTGTCATACCCATCCATGAGAACTACCTCTTCCAGGAGATGCACTGGCACATTGAAGCTCATGGCTAAATACACCGCTGCTGCCTGAATGTGACTGATATCTGCTAGATGAGCTCTCCTCACAAGGATGCCCAGGACCATGACCCCATGGTCTGCCATGTTTGGGTTTGGACAGCTCAACCACTGACAGAGCAGTGGAATTACTGCCATTATGTGCTTTCAGGCATGGCCACATTGGCTAACTGCAGATAATGTGGCTTACCTAAGCCCATGAGAATGCCATCCCCCTCCCAGCAGGCATTCCATCACAGACACTGCTCATTCCAATGTGTCATTCATCTGATCCATTGAACTGGCAGCATGGAAAAGGCAGTCATGCATGTCAGCCTGTGCCACATCTACAACCCTAAACATCTCTCTGGAGGACCTATGGGAATGTGTCTGTGCCTTCATGACAGCCTTAAACATATGTTGAGTGGAACAGGAAGAGACACCTGGATCAGGTGAAGGATAGGCAGCAGGTCTCCTCTGAAAACCCCTAACAACCTCACCCACACATTGGCTATGGCCAGAGTTAACAGGCACTGAAGCCACAGTAACCACACTTCCCTGATCAATAGTCTTGCCCTCCACCTGTCCAATATCTGAGGGATCACTGGAATAGGTAGGCATAGGCCTACTGGCTGTGTCCGGTAGAATTTCAGGGGATGGCTGTATGTCAACCTCAGTGTTAGATTCAAGCTCTGCACCCCCCGACTATGCCTCTGTTTGGCCATGATCATCATCATCAGAGTCTGCTGATACTCTGACATCAGGTGCTAGAGGTCCCACACTTCCACTGCCAGGATCACCTGTGATAATAAGCAACAAACACAGTTACAAATAATACCTACACTATTATAGTCCAATATATGCTAACAAATTAACAGTGGTGTTCCTATTAAATAGTACAGCAATACAGACGACAGTCCTGGCATCAGCATCACACTAAAATATTTATTTGAATTGCTCATCAGTACTGACATAGAAACGTTTGCCTTACCATCTGTAGATGATTGCATGCTCCTTATGCCGGATGCTCTTGGAAGAAGTTAAGCAAAATGTAAGGACAACATCATACATCATCACAATTAATGGTAACACAGGGGGTAATACTTTTTCCCCTTTATATGTCCATTAACAAAGCTTTCAACAAGGACTTGCATGACAAGACCAACCTAAGCCCATGGTGTAATCAATAGAATGTGGTAACTGTAGCAATCTTCACCCCCCCCCCAAAAAAAAAATCTTGTGAAACAGAACTAACATATTGATTTAAATTATTTTACTATACAACAGTATTTAACAAATGAGATACAAAAGCCTACCTGGAAGCTTTTCATGGGACATGCTTGCTATAGCACCAGTGTGAATAACGTGCTGTTCTGCACTTTCCTTGGAGCTGTATGGATCCCTGACAGTGGACAGGAACTCTTCATTTGCCAATAGCGGTGGCTGTGTAGCAGCCCCCCCCCCCCGGGTACCCATCTGATCGTGGGCCACTGCAGCTGCTCTCCTCTGTGCAGATGAGATCATGTCAGTGGCCCTATGGTTCACCTGATCAAATGTTCTGTGACCATCTACTGCATTAACATCTGCAACTATCTGATTCCAAATTTGCATTCTGCCTGTCATATCTCCACATCCCCTCTCAAGCAGAAAGGTACCATATTGCCTAAAAACTGCCAAAATTATATGACTCTCAGGATCAGTGAAGGGTGGTTTTCAGGAATTGAGACACCTGGGTGCCATAGTACTAGGTGTCCTAAAAGACAGCAGAAGGATAACTATCCCATAACTAGAAAATAACTGTTCCCAGATAAAAAACAGAAAATGTAGTATTTCAGTATTACCCACTGGAGAAACATAAAGCAGTCTAGAAACATGAAAAAGGAACATGCTGGATGCAAAAAAGACTAACAACAGCAACATATCCTTGTTTGTGCAAAAACAGAAATTCAGCTTTGCTCCCCCTCCTTCAAAAGAGCAGGGAAATGACACATTTTCTTAACAAACCATCTTTGAAATGCTAAAAGTGCTATCAAATGAACTGTCCTTGAAACATGTCTACAGATTTAACACAGAAAAAATAAATGTATACCTGTGAAATGCCCTAATAAACATGCCCATGCCACCCGTACACTTCTAACTAATGCATACAGATACAAGTGTAACCTTTGCTAATCAGAATATATACATATAGAACGATTAAATAGATTTTTCTTAATTACATTTCAGCATATGCAGTATATAGCTGACAAAATGCAAGCATACCTTCTCAAATTCAGTAATCTTCTGTGCACATATATCCCAAAGTAATAGCATGTTTTCTGTTTTCTCCACATACAAATTCAGTTTCCCTAGCTACACTATTGCCTTTTTATGGTGTAGATTCAGGGCTGTCAGCATGGTGAATATGCAAATGAGGTTGGAACTCGTTAGAATTGCTGAATCCCAAATACATTGCCCCATGTTGCAGATGTAAACATACTTCAGGCACTCCCTCAGTGTTTGTTTTTAATGGGTTACAACTATGAATGATTACTGGTAGGGAGAAGGAAAACACAATAGCAATGCAGACTGCTCTACATCCAGTGGGTGTGTCAGGTTAGATTTACAAAGTGTAATTTTATCATGGCTGGAAATGTAAGTAAGCAGCACACAATTCACAGGTTCTGTTTTTTAACATCCAACTTCCCTTTCATTTGTTGGTAACTGCATATTATATTATTGCCATTTAATATCCTCACACATTTTAAGGACAATGATATAGAATGGTTTACAGGCTGCATACCTCAGATTAATTGTCAGATAAGAGAAGAATGAGCAACAAACACAGAAAAGTAAGACAGAGCTGCATATTTGCAAGCAGTACTAATAAATGGTTGTGCGCTCGCTCAGTGCACGACATTCAAAATTAATAAATGTGCAAATAACTGTTATATGATTTCATATTACTGTAGATGATGTTGCAGTTGGTTGCATGCAGAATGATTTCAATTAGTTGCTGCAAAGGTGCCTGTGTGGGAAAGAGGGATAAGGCACCCGTATTGTGTTCTGAAGGGTCATTGGAGTGAGAGTTCAGATCCTGACCTATGCAGAAATATTTCATGTGTACTAACATTTGTAGTGTGCATATCATAGATCACTTTTTCTTATTTCAACTACTTTTCCCTTTTTTTCCCTTTTTTTGTGGGGGCAGTGTTTGGATGATGCACAGCTTAGTGCAAACATGGGAATGAATGTCAGGTTTGGCTGCTCTTAACTCATTTGAATGAAGTGCAGCAGTGCACAAACCACCCAGGAAGCAGACAGAACACCTGCAGAACACCTGTAAACAGAGCATCTGTAAAAGGGCAAAGGTCAAAAAAAATTTTTTTTGCAATTTTTGTTTTCCATCATGCAACTGCGCTTAGTGGCATTGCACATCAGTTAGTAAGGTTCCCCAAACAGCTACAGCTGTCGAATGCTTGCAGACAAGACTCAGACAGCCAATAATTGAAACTGAATACATTCAATTAAATACTGTTGAGCACCATGCAAACACGCTAAGCGGCGTTTAACACACAGAACTTAAGAATGATTTGGAAATGTCATGTAACTAGTCCTGTGGCAGCAGATGTAAGTATAGGACTAGAGTACAGGGTGTGTAACCTATTTTTTCTGTTGTGACACTACAGTTTATAACAATGAACTGAAACCTAGAGCAGTGTTATTTCAACATTCGTGTGGTAACAGGTTTAAGTGGAGGACTGCCATTACACTTTTACTCTTGTTCCACTTCCCATTATAGTCACTCTGACTTATAACACTTTAGATAGTGGAGCTGATATGAATTATATGTATAAGGGATGAAACATCATTATTGTGTTTTCATATGTATGACTGGGGGTATACTGGCCGCTATATTTCTGTAAGTATAATTCTACTATCTGTACTTTCATGGCCTTCACAATTGCATAAGATACATACACAAATGGATCTATATCCAATAACCTTGTCAAGTCACATACATACATGTGCAACACCTCAAACTGTCACCTGTATTTATGTATGATTCCTGACTATCTGTGAGCAGAACATTCTGTGGCAAAAGTGGAAAATCAATGCTGGGATGAATATTTTGTCCCTTATGCCTAGGTTTAAATCCTACAGTGTAACAATCAATTTTCTCAATGGAGAAAGGCAAAACCAAATGTGTCACATTATTACATTTATGTCCCCAGTACAGGTCTGCAAACCTAACTCACCTAACAGTTACCTTCCAATTTCCAATATATATTTCCAGGCTACATCAGTAGACACCATTCAAACTGAGGCCAAGTGTCAGATTAACCTTCCAGTTTCAATTATTTAATTACTCCTTGCTTGGCACTGCTGCACATCTCAACATCTTGCAAATTCATTCAGCTTCATTTCTTAGGTTTGTGTACCACTAATAAAATCAATAACTGCAATTGGCAGGAAAGCATCTGTTTCCATTGCTCTAGTTTGGTTGGTAGACATGGCTGGCATTAGAGATGAAGGTGCCCAGATTTGGGCACAGAGGTGGGATGTCCAGGATATTTATTGGACTACTGGTAAAGTGCCACAGCCAGACGCTTATGCAAGGAGACCATTCTGGCTCCCAGTACAAGTCTGAGGCATGCAATAGTTTGGCTTAGGCTGTATCTAGTGCCACTGGTATCCCACATACTAGAGAGCATTATAGGCATCATTTTAATGACCTACATAGGAGAAAAGGGATAGCATCAACCGTTGGTTGAATGAATTTGAGACTGCAGTCATCCCACGGCTGCATAAGTATGACAATAAGAGAGCACTTGTAAAACTTAGAAAGCTAAATATAGGCAAGACTGGTATGCATAATGCTCTTCTGTTCATTTATGTTTTTCCCCAGCTGCCACCAAACATGAGTTCAATAGGCAGGCTCACGTTGCTAGAATGAAGACACTGTGGGAAGCAAGTGGTATGTATACAGCACAAGAAAAGTGTTACTATAGCTTTAAAAGTTAAACTTTTTTATATACAGTTGTATCAGATGGAGCATGCATATCCCAACTGCAAAAGCAAGTATGCAATCCCTAGTACAAACCAGTTGTAGGAGTCTAATATTAGACTGTAGTCAGAGGTTATGGGTTCAAATTACATGAATCACAACTATACAATACTGCATTTCTTTAATATTTACATTAAATTAAAAACTCTATACCAGTGGCACAAATTCCCTGCTGTTAACTGTATTTTGTATAATTGGAAGATGTATATGTGCAATATATGCACATTTCAAGGATTACTTTCAGCAATCTGTAGTGTGGTGTGTATCTGATAGGATGTATACTTAAATATGATACTTCAGATAAAAGATTTGTATAGTTGTATTAATGTATTGTATTATTAATGTATTGTATGTCACATATGATGGTACTAACTTTATCTTTTTTTTCTCTCAGCCCAACCCTTATCTCTCTTTTTTATTTTTTATATGTCATCAAAATGTTTCCAGGTGATCCATCTGTACCACATCACTAAATGCTACACAGCACAGTGATGTAGAACAGACCCAGTGGAGCAGCCTGCCCCCACTCCACCGGCTCCTGCACTGATGCCCATCATGTCTGGAAGGCAACCTGGCAGCACTGTCTCTGCTGCCCCTGCACTACCTGTCTCCTCAGGCAGTACTGCCGTGGAAGCTGATTCTGTGGTACCCTCAGGGAGCAGTGACGGAGGTGGTGATTTTATCATCCTCTGGGAGATGGGTTGGTACGTAGAGTTATTCACTGCAACATTGGTGTACACCTACACCAGATGGAGAGGCTGCTCTCCATCATGGTCCATAGTAGAAGACATCAAGCACTCCAGCCAGCAGTGGAGTAAGGAGACAGTGATGACAGTCCAGTGGGTGAGGACTCAGTTTTCACTTTCTCTAAGCCGTATGGGCATGAGCCTGTTTTGTCCCCTCCCTCACCCCAATTATGGTGTCCCCCAACCTTCTGTGTCCCTCACCATCCCTGTCTCTTGTCTTGTTTGCATTTGCTTCCACATCTACACAACTTACCTGACCCAGACATACCTATGCCCCTTACCCAGCAGTCCTCTCTTACTGAATAAAATAATAGGCACCTGTCCCACAGAAAAAAATCATCCCATAGATAGCTCTCCATTTTGCACATGTGTCTTCTTGACACACTTGATTCAGTCCAATTGGCTACACAACATGATTATGTTGTTGTCACCCTCTCTCTGGAGGTGATAGTCCAAATTCAGCTAATATTCTCACATGTGATCAGTTTTTACTGTTGAAGAAATGGATAGCTATGGTTCTTTCTTACTTCCCTCCTGCACATTCCTGTATTGCTTTCCCTTTGTTGTTCCTGTTTGATCCACATTTCACTACTTTCCTATCTAACCCATCTTAATACCTATAATCTGGTCAAAAAAATAGAATCACACACAACACACAGAACTAGCAGTAAAACAATGGATCCTTTACACATTTTGGCCTCTGTGGTTGCACAGAATTTGGAATTGTGCAGCAATGGTTACCTCCACACAATGCCACTTAACACTGCTGTGCTATGCCAGCAGTCATCAACACATGTACTATAAAGAATTAATGTCATTGTGTTATCACTGTTTATTTAAAAGTAGTAGATACACCTGGATTCAAACCCAGTATCATCTGGGCTCAAAATGAAATGCGTCAATGCATTTCTACTTACTGCCATGGAGTCAGTTAATCAGCAGGTGTGTTTCATAGACTTAATACTAACTGTCAGACTTCAACAATCCGTCTCGCATTTGGGAATGGCTTAACTGTGCAAATAGGGAAAGTAATGGAAATGTGTATCTCTGATGTGCAAATACTTTCCCAACTGTCACAAAACCCACTGCTCACTGAGCTATGGAAAACTAAATATTATTATGTATTAGTGCTGTTTATTGTCAATGTCCTGTTTATGACATGAAATCACATGTGAAAACATAATAAACTGAGGACCTATCTAACAACAGTTTACATATTTACAATATAGCCATGTGCTGTCTCCCCCCAAGCACAGCAACTCTGGTGTATCAGTACTTTTTCACACATATATCAACTCCACTACATAAAAAAATTATCGAATGTTGTGTGATATGCAATGTACATCAATCTGGTAACATGCAGTGCTAGAACTATTGACCCATAAGCCTTATCTGCGAGACTATAGAAGGAATCATCATAGACCTTATCCAAGGGGACATAGGTGACCTTCAACACACTTGTCCCAACCCATTTTGGTTTTGTCAAGGGTAGATCTTGCTTATTAAACCTAGTGGACTTCTTTGATAATGACCCCAAAGACCTGGATGAGGGATAACAGAACATACCACCTATGTTGATTTGTCCAAGGCCTTTGACATTATTGCCCATTCAAGTATCATATAGAAACTCTTCCATCTGGGGATTAACCCATACATTAATAGGCTGATATCCAACTGCCTCACCAACACAATCCATACTGTCAATGTTGGGGACTGCATCTCCACCACTAGACCACTTACCAATGGAATACCACAAGGATTTGTGCTGGGCCCACAACTGTTTGGAAACTATTTCTCTGAAGTTCAGACAAAGGTAGATGGCCTGTGACATACCAAGTTTGCAGATGAGTGTCAACTGGGCGCAATCATATAGAGTCCCCCAAGGATGCTAACATATTACAGAAAGGGTTGACATATACAACTGATTGGAGCCAAACACATGAAATGAACCTTAAAGCAAAAAAATGCCTCATTGTCTCCTTTGGCAATTAAGTGCCCCTGATAATTATGATATAAATAGCACCCCTCTAAGCTCAAGGTGTTGTGAGATTTGGGAAAACATGTTGATAGCAATCTACACTATAATCACTATGTATCCATAGTGGTGAGACACATATTCTACATTGCAACTTCATAAATAAGAGTATCACATCTAACACCAGTAAGATCATAGCTCTGCTGTACTTGACCCTTATCAGTCCCCTAATTGAGTACAATGCTCCCTTCTGTCTATACCTCACCAGACACCTGCAGCAACTGGAAAAAACACAGAGGTTTGTGACCAGGAGAATCCAGGGCCTCCAAAATATGACATACATGGAAAGACTAAAAGACCTGTCACTCTATTCAGTATCATGCAAACTGCTGACAGGTGGCCTATGCCTGGCCTACAGAGCAGTCTTGGACCCTGCCCTACTGAAAATGCTGGACATCTGCAAACCAAATGGGACAAGAATAACTTGATCCAGGGATCTCAATTTAGCCTGTGACATAAACAGAATATGCTGGGAGACAGACATATCTCCCAGTGATTGCCACTCCTCTGTAATAGGCTACAACTACATGTGAAGTGGTGCTTTTCAATGACCTTATTCAAGTGAAACCTTCACAACTGGATTGGTGATTGTAAATTCACCACTGGGGTGGCACCTATGTCCTTGCTGATCACAAAATCACTCTGCTAATAACTATCTAATTGTGCTCAATGAGGGTACTTGTGTTTTTACATGGCTAGGCTTGTAAATGCCCTAGAGCCATTAGCCTGGTAACCTCCTATGACCCTATGAAGCTAAGAACCTATGCAGGCCTCCCAACATCTTCTCTCTAATGTGCCTTGTTGATATCATTCACAATAAATTGACCTGCAGTCTTTTAAAAGTAAGACTTGTGCCATGACACTTGCATGAAGTACTGAGTTCTGTAGTATTTTCACTGCAGTCAACTGGTGTGTGTGTGTGTGAGTGTGTGTGTGTGTGTGTGTGTGTGTGTGTGTGTGTGTGTGTGTGTGTGTGTGTGTGTGTGTGTGTGTGCGTGCGTGCGTGTGTGTGTGTGTGTGTGTGTGTGTGTGTATGTGTGTCTGTGTGTCTGTGTGTGTTTGTGTGGGTGTGTGCAGTTGTTTGATATTAGAGAGAAACTTTTACACCAACATTTGGGACACTGTTATTGTCATATTCTCCACACCAGACACTGCTTATGTAATCAGCTATACCTGATTTGTGGATGTGCACTATTCCCACTACAGCATAGTCAGAGACTGGTCTGGAGGCTAGGCAGAAGTCACCTCATCCTATATGATAAGATTACAGTGACATGGATTTCAGTCTATCCACATACATCATGGCATTGTTTGTAGGCACTTTATTGTCTTGATGAGTAACCCTGTGGTCTCTCCAGCTGCTACATGTGTCTGGTGAGGTACATGCAAAATAGAGCGTTAGGCTCTATATTAGTGTTCTGATGATGTTCGAGTACAGTGCTGTAATATATTCCTGAGATCAGAATACGATGATGTGACTTATGTTGTGCACAACATTGGATTTCAAGGGTCTATATTAGAACATCGAAGTGTCAGGTCTTCGAATGTTCTAATATCGACACCTAATAACCAAAATCTGAAAATAGCAAATTTTTAGATAACCAAATTCTTTCCTAGGGAAAGAATTTGGTTGTCCGTTATTGTCACTTCGCTATTTTCAGCTCTGTGGTGGAAAGTTATGGTCGGGTTCAGGTAAGTGTGCGATTGTGTGGATGTCAGGGTTAGGGTGGGATAGGTGAGTTAGGGTTAGGGTGCGGGTGAGGTGTGTGTGTGCGATAGTGGCAGACCTTAGGGTTAGGGCTTGGGTTAAGGTAAGTGGGTAGATAGTGGTGTATGTACAGTTTAGTGTAGGTTTAGATGTAAGATTTTAGGTGTATGTGTGTGGATTGCTGTTTGTTTGGTGTGTTTGTGCTGTTTGTATGTGCTTTGGAACAGCAAATTTTTTTCCCTAGGAAAAAATGCAATGTTCTAAATTTTCGGTCTTACCGGTTTTCGTTTACTAGGTGTCGATATTAGAACATTCAAAGACCTGAAACTTCGATGTTCTAATATAGACACAGATTTCAATACCAGTGTGGACACTTGGTGGTTGAAGTTCAGATTGCTATGTGCGCATGTTCCTAGTGCTTGCATCACTGGGTTTCAGCGTAACAGGACTGTTGTCAATGCTGTAATTAGCAGGGAATTCTACTTTGCAGAAGACCAAAATAAAGACACATTTTTGCATTTATTTGTAGACTGTATGGCTTTGTCACCAATCATTTGTCTGTGTTAGCCCCTCCTGTAAGTATGTTATCATCGTAAGTGGACTCAATGATTTCACTCAGTATGCAAGACTCAACAAAAGTGTTAAGCCAAAGGCCATACTATAGCCTGAACTGTCAAGAAATAGATTCCAAACAGTAAAGGGCCAAGCACAGATCCCCAAGGTACAGCAGTGGTGACAGCGCTACTGATACAGGTTGATTTACCAACTTCAGCAAGACCTTACAGTACCATTATATCTATTTACTAGGACATATAAATATGGGGAAATTTGTCAAGATCGAAGACATATGCTTATTAAACCTGTGTTTAAAGTAAATGGAAGTAGGACAAATCCAGAGTCATACAGATCCTTACGTCTACTTTCATGTTGTGGAAAAATAATGGAGAAAGTAATATTGGATAAGTTATTGTCAGAAATGGATAGGTTGGGACTCAAAACTTTATATGAGCATGCATATGTTGAAATTATATCTGTTACGACCTGTAATATTATTTTTTATAACAATATAATAGCTATGAATGAAAAATTGCACTGTGATGTAATTTATATAGATTTAACTTCAGCATTTGACAGGGTCATGCATTAAACACTGATCAATAAATTAGAACAACTAGGTATTGATGTACTGTTGATAAGATGGATAGCTGCATGGCTTACAAATAGGACATGGCAAGTATCATACAGTAGTTCGACAGGTGAAATTCTTGGTTACATTCAGCATGTTCCACAGGGCTCTGTCCTAGGTCCATACTTGTTTAGATTGTATCTTTCAGACCTAACTTTTTCATCTGAGGTGTTCTACAGTCTATATGCAGATGACCTGAAATTGGGTAAACTGATTACACGTTTCACAAACATGGCATGCCTGCAAAAGAATTTGACTAAATTGACTATTTGGGCACAGGAGAATATGTTGATAAATACATCAAAACTAAGCATATGAGATTTGGGAGATGTAAACTGAAAGGTGAACATTTAGTACAGCATACTGTTACTGAAACTGTAGACTCATTTAATGACCTAGGTATATGGGTAGATCCAGCTTTAAGTTTTACTAATCATATCATAGGTTCATAGGTAGGTACTAGGCTATTGGCCCTAGGGCCTATACAAGCCTAGCCAAAAAGCTACCCTGGCTTTCACCACCCAAGAAAATTATTTTCCTGTGCCCCTGTCAAGCAGAACCACAGAAGTGATCCCCGGGGTGAATTTCCTATTACCTATCCAATCATCAAGATTTTTCTTGAAGAGTGGTAATGAGGAGCTCTGTTTGACATAGATAGGTAGTCTGTTCCAGAGTATGGGAAGTCTCTGGGACAGGAATCTATCCCTCCAGCATGTTCTGTTTATTGTGGTGACAAGGTTTAGGTCCTTAGAGCGTGTAACTCAGAGGGATTGGGATTTCTTTAAGTGGAGCAAGTCCAACAGCTCTGGGTTTAACATAGCTTTGTATGTTAGGCAGAGATTGCCTCTGAGTAGGCGATATGCGACAGAGTAAAGCTGGAGTTTTTTTAGACGGTCTGCGTAAGGCATCTGTTTGAGGCCAGTAATCCTCTTTGTGAGGTATTTTTGTGGCCTTTCCAGTTGTTGTAGATGTCTTGTGAGGTACATGCCAAAAGGGGCATTGTACTCTAAAATGGGTCTAATGAGTAATGAGTAGAGGGGAACAATGACCTCTTTTTTTCTGGATGAGAAACCTTTTGTGATGAGGTGTGCCACGTAGAAGGATTTCCTGACCACTGTGGCAATGTGATTATCAAAGGAGAGACTACTGTCCACCTGTGTCCCAAGGTCTTTTATCACACTTTCAATATTAAGTAGACTACCGCCAATGTGGTAGTTCATGGGTACAGAGTTTTTACCAAAGGGGATGACAATGCACTTTTTGGCATTGAGCTTAAGACCATGTCTTTGACACCAGGCATCTGTCTCAGTGAGGCCCTTTTGTAGGATGTCCACATCATTAGGAGTCTCAATTATGGCTCCTAGTTTGCAGTCATCTGTGAATTTAGTTAGCCAAAGACCTTCTGTGTTAGCCTGTACTTCAGAGAAGTAGATACCAAACAGGAGAGGACCCAGGACTGAACCCTGTGGTACTCCACTTGTCACTGGTCTTAAGTCTGATTTGGAGTCTGCTACTTTCACAGTGTGGGTTCTGTCAGTAAGCCAGTTGGCAACCCATCTTGTGACATAGGGATTTATACCTAGTTTAGTGAGTTTATCTATAATTCCAGAGTGGGGGATGGTGTTGAATGCCTTGGCGAGATCTAGATAGGCTGTGTGAACCACCTTACCCTCATCTATGGCTTTGGTGACTACTTCAAAGAAGTCTATCAGGTTTAGGAGACATGATCTGCCTTTTACAAACCCAAACTGTGTGGGGTCCAGAGTTTGGAGATCTCCAATGTTTTTGTTTATGAGTTCCATGATGATACGCTCAATGGCCTTGCAGACAAGGCTCGTCAGGTTAATGGGGTGGTAGTTCCTGGGGTCTGTTGTGGCCCCCCCTTTGAGGAGTGGGATAACTGTCACAGTGCACCATTCAATGGGCACAAAGCCTGAGGTGAGGCTATGATTGAACATGGTACTTAGGTGGGGTGCCAGTTCATTCTATAGTTCATGTAGAAAGCAGCCTGAGATGTTGTCAGGTCCCATGGATGCTGTGTTCTTGGCTTTGGAGAGTGAGATTTTTACCTGTGCAGCCATGATTACAGGAACTTTGCATTCTTCCAGTATAAAGATGTGCCCTTTAGGGGGTGAGAGGGGGGTAAAGTTAGCACTGAACCTATCTGCCAGGATGTTGGCAATATCAGTTGGTTCTGTACAGTTAGTGTCATTGTGCTGTAACTCAGAGTAGATCTGAGTGTTGCCATTGAGATTCTTGACATAGCTATAGAATGCTTTGTGGTTGTCTTTAGAATCAGTGGCAATTTTGTTTTCATAACTAACTTTGGAGGATTTTATGAGGGACCTCAGCTTCTTACTGAGGCTGACCAGGGAGTTCCTCCAATTGTGGGATTTTACTCTTTTTTGCAACAGTTTCTTTCTTCTGTTGTAGAGTTTGTTTATAGCAGAAGACCACCAGATTGGCTTCTTTTTTTTGGAGGATAGCATCGTGGTTCTGTTAGGGATAGCACGATCCATGCACTCGTGTAAGTGCTTATAAAGTGCATTTGTGTAGGATTCAGCAGTCGTACCTCTATTGTCCATCTGCATGGGTGTCGTGAAGTTTGCCACTTCTGTCTTAAGAAGTGTGAAGTTGGCTTTGGAGAAATTTTTTACGGTTGTTTTCCTAATGGGGGGTGGGAGCGGGATGTGGATGTCTAGGGTGATTAGCTTGTGGTTGGATCTGACCAACGAGAAGCTGACCTCTGGTGTGGAACACCGGTCACCCATGTTGGTGATGATCAGGTCTAGGATATTGCTGCTGGAACAACAGGAACCAAACAGGAAAAAAACAACAGGAGCAAATTCCACTAAGGATTTATTATACACTGGAAAAGTCTCTCTCTGACGTCTCGGCCAAAGCCTTCAAGGAGAATAAAATACTTACATAAAAAAGCAGTATATATACACACCCATTACAAAGTGATTAAACAATTAATCAATTTAAACAGCATATTGGCAAGATAATACTTTCCAATTGAGCTCTTCATTTAGCCCAAAAGGAAACATAGTTTTAAATTTTAAAATATACACGGCTTCTTTCTGCACTAAAACAGTTTTGATACTTATATTATTAAACATAGATACACCAACTTGTTCCAATATAGTTGCTTTCAAGCCATCACTACAATTATTATGGGCTTCTAAAAAGTGCACTGTAACTGGGCTATCTTTCTTACAATTTCTAATGTCTCTTAAATGTTCTAAAAATCTTATTTTAAATGCCCTCTTTGTTTCCCCAATGTAAAACTTGTTGCAAGGACATTGTAAAGCATAGATAACACCCACAGAGTTACAACTAAATAAACCATGACTATCAAACTTAACATTATTAATAAATTCAAAATTGGATACAATATGTTTACAAGCCTTGCATTTCCCACAAGGGAAGGTCCCAACTCTAACAGGTTCCATATACATTCTTGGGGAGGGTAGAACAATCTTAGACTTCACCAGAAAATGTTTTATACTCTTACCCTTACGGTAAGAAAACTTAATATTCACATTAAGCCATTGTTGTACATTTCTAAGAGAGCATAGATAAAGCCAAAATTGGCTAACAATGTCAAGAAATTGTTTAGTAAAGCATCCAAAAGTAGTTACAAAATAAATATTTTCCTTAGTTATACTTTCATTATTGTGTTGTGTCCTATTAACTCTCATAATATTGCAAGTCCTATGATGCATAGATCTTTCATGCCTAGGTTTAACCCCTGTCACTAACCTTGTAAAACTTTTCTCCAAAACATTCTTACTGTAACCTCGGGTAGAAAAAGACTCAACCAAGAGACTCATTTCTTTATGGAAAATATCAGATCTATTACAAAGTCTGAAAATACGTAACATTTCACCATAGGGTAAAGCCTCAATTACATGAGAAGGGTGCCCACTCGTACCGTGTAAATACTGGCATGCCCCTTCAAATTTCTTATTGGGCGATGTTACAATATTCTCCCCATCTGAAATATCTAACACTACATCCAAAAAGGGAATAATATGTCCAATATTTAATCCATCAAATTTGATATGGTATTTATTAACATTGATTTCATTAAAAAATTCAATGATTTCATCCCTATTACTATCAACCAAGAATATTAAATCATCAACGTACCTAAAATACTGGATAACGTGTTCTTGAAAAAATTTTTGTTTATAAATCACTTCCAATTCAAAAAAACCCATAAAAAGGTTGGCATACATGGGGGCAAATGAAGCCCCCATGGCTGTACCTTGCAACTGATGGTATAAAACATTGTTAAATTCAAAAAAATTGTGAGTTAAACAAAAAAATACCATTTCCATCACGTATTCTGTAGCCGGTGAATTTCCTAAGAAAAATCTTAAAGCTTCCAAACCAAATTGATGTCTAATGCTTGTATATAAGCTTTTTACGTCAATACTAACCCATATCATATTGCGATTTATTTTAATGCTTTTTACCTTATTCAAAAAGTCAAACACATCACTTATATATGAAGGTAATTTCATAACATAAGGAGACAAAAAATGATGTAAAAAAACACCTAGGTTATGAAGGAAATACTCAGACCCAGATACTATCGGCCTACCAGGGGGCTTTTGCAAATTCTTATGAATTTTAGGTAGACAGTAAAACAGGGCCATTTTGCAACCCTCCACCTGAAACTTTTTTTTAACATCTGACTGGCAAAAATAGCCCAATCTTAATCCCTTATTAACCAGCTCCTAGGATATTGCTGCCCCTGGTGGGGGTGTGGATAAGTTGATCCAAGGCATTGGAATTGATGATTTCCAGAAAACGTTGAGCAAAAGAGTGGGTACATGAGTAGTTTTCCCAGTTAATGATAGGGTAGTTGAAATCACCCATTATTAGAGTGTTGGGTTGTACCTTAATATTTTCCAGTGTATCAAGAAAAGAGGAGTGGGAATCCTGGAGCATGGTGGGGGGTCTGTAGCAAGCTACAATCTGGATTGCAGTTTTGCCCAGAGTTAATTGAACTTGGATAATCTCAGCTGCATTATGCTGAGCAACTAGCTTGGAGGTGTGGATATCCTTAATGAATATGGACACACCTCCACCTTTAGTGTTTCGGTCCAGGTTTGGTGGCCAAAAGGTGTGGTATGAGTTATAGCCTGGTAATGCAGGGGTGCTCTCTGGAGCTTTGAACCAGGTCTCTGTCACTGCACAGATGTCAGTGTTCTCTATTTTAAGGAGTGCCTCGAGTGAGTGCATTTTGAGGGTTAGACTTCTAGCATTGAGTAGCATTACCCTCAGATTTTGCTTGCTTGTACCTGTTACGGTAGTGAATTTGTCATTTGAACCTTGCTTAAAAAGGCACTATAGGGGTGGCAAGAGCCTTTGCCAGTATCCTGAATCCCAAGGGTGACAGGTGCAGGCCATCTCTGGCAAAGCATCGTGGTCTGTCGATCATGTCATCCCAGGCAGACAGATACTGGATTCCCTTAGAATGACACCAGAAGTCAATCATTTTGTCCTTGTACTATGGTATCATTCTGGGTGATGGCAGGATGCTGCTCAGGGCTAGGGTCATACCTGCCTGGGCTATAAGATCGAAGAGCTCCTCCATGTCCCTTTTCATGTAGTCCAGGGAGGTACATCTCAGGTCATTCACACCAACATGGACAATGACAGAGTCATATTTGTACTTGTTGTGGAGTGACCTGAGTGTGTGCATTATGTGGCGGATCCTGGCACCTGACAGGCAGCTGACAGTAACTTTTTCTTTTTTTAGCCTGGTGAGTGGAATATCAGTGTGCCTGACTATAGAGTCACCTATGACTAGAGTGTTGGGTACGTTATGCCTTATGGGCTGTAGTTGAGTGGCACACTGAGTATGTGGACTATGTGTCATTTGGGTTGTGTTGGGAGGTGGAGGTTGCTTGCATTTCTGCTTTGGAGGTCTCTGTTTTGGGCAGATTTGTGCTGAGAGCCTCCGTGAATGTAGGTGTGTGTTTTGTGCTTCTGCGTGTGTGTTTTGGTGGTGTAGGTTTTAAGGGACTATGTGATGAGTGTGGTGCAGTGCAAGTGTTTACCTTCTACTCTTGACTGTCTAGGCCAGTCTTTGGTGAAGAGAGCTTTGCTTCCAGTTGGTCCATATAAATGCATCTCTCACAGGTCATTGTGTTGGGTGGTAGGAGGAGAGGGTTGTCTGTGTACATGAGCCAATTGCTGCATTGCCCCAAGATGCCCAGATTCATCAGGTAGACAGGAGAAAACACCGGGAGCTGACCTTTAGACGTGCCTGAATAGGTGCTTATATATTAAGTACTAAAAACTGTTTTCCTCTAGACAAGTGAGGAAAGTTGAGTGCTGTAGTAATTTGTAACTTATTTAGTGCTTACAATGAGTTCTGAACAAGTGCTGAGCTCAAAGAAACAGATGAGTGCTAAAACTAAAAAGCTGGCTAGTTGCAAGGGAAATTTTGAAGAACAGACTTTATGGCGCCAGGAATAGTTTAACCCCAGTTAAGTGGGGGGGGGGCTTAGGAGCTCATAAACAGTCCTGGACACAGCAAATCCGTATCTGGACAAGACCTGCTACAGGAAAGGGGGGAAGCAAGCTTAGATTTTTTTTTCCAGTAAAGTGGAAATGGAGAAAGCTGGAACAGAAGTTAATTCAACGTTAAGAATCTGAGTGGGTTGACCTTCACAAATGTTCTCTATAAGACTGAGTGAACTAATGACACTAGACTGGGAGGAGTGTCACAGATCAAATATACAGTATGGGTGGGCAACTGCAAAGCCACCAAGTATAAGAACACACAACACTCGGGAGGGTGGGTGGAAAAAATTACAGTTCCTAGCTGTAGCCACTAAATGAAAGTTTTAAACAGATCAAGGAGCAGACTCGAGAATGCTTTTAACTGTAAACAGACAATTATCAAAAATGCACAGAAAAGCTTGGATAGAGCACTCACAAACAGAAAATACAACTCTCAGTATGAAAAAGCAGTTTACAGTGAAGTAATGTTAAAACAATATAAAACAGTACATAAATGCAGTGAAACAATAAAAAAGCTTTATAACAGTGCAAAATTTAGTAAATCAGCTGTATAGCACAATTAAAGCATTTCAGAAGTGCAGTTCAGTGAAATAAGTGTAAGAAATAACTTATCCTGCTCTTAGAATCTTAAGGAATTTCCACTTATGAATTGCAATCCAGAGCCTGAGCAATACAAGCAGAACCTTTATAAGACACAAGGTTTATATAGCAGTAAGAATGGAAGAGTTGGAAGATCAGATTACTACTCAGCCCCTGCTATTACCCAATCACTCGTACTACAGAAGGTCAGGAGGCCTTGTTACTCTCAATAATAATGAAAACAATCAGCAGAAAATGGCTGCCAGAAACACAGGAAACTCAAACAAAACTACCAGCCTAGACAACAGGCCTCTATCAAGATTATGCCACCTGAGCAGAACACAGAAACCTCACTTTAAAAGCATAGAAAGAACACCCACAAAGAGAAAATACAAGTCTTAGTATGAAAAAGCAGTTCAGAATTTAGTAATTAAATAAAAAAATGCAATTATAGTAATGCACACTATTACAATTCCTAGCTGTAGCCACTAAATGAAAGTTTTAAACAGATCAAGGAGCAAACTCAAGAATGCTTTTAACTGTAAACAGACAATTATCAAAAATGCACAGACAAGCTCAGATAGAGCACTCACAAAAAGAAAATACAACTCTCAGTATGAAAAAGCAGTTTACAGTTAAGTAATGTTAAAACAGTATAAAACAGTACATAAATGCAGTGAAACAATAAAAAATGCTTTATAACAGTGCAAAATTTAGTAGATCAACTTTATAGCACAATTAAAGCATTTCAGAAGTGCAGTTCAGTGAAATAAGTGTAAGAAATAACTTATCCTGCTCTTGGAATCTTAAGGAATTTCCACTTATGAATTGCAATCTAGAGCCTGAGCAATGCAATATCAACCAATTGGTTAATGATAGTTATATAACTATAGGTCGTATAAAAGGATTTAGAAAGTCTAGGAAATCAAAAATGATTAAGTCATTGTTTGTTAGTTACATTAGACCCAAACTTGAGTAGAGAACAATATGGAAACCTTATAAGAAAAAAAGCATGAGTAAACTGGAGGGTCTACTTCATATGACCTAAATTTCATTTGACCGAAATTCATTTGACTGAGACCAAAACACTGAAAGTTCAAAAGACTGAAAACTCATTTGACTGAAACTCATAACACTGACACATTAAAGTAAAAGGTATATGCCCTTTTCCCCACTGTAGTGCGATCCTGGAGGTAGTATATATAGTTGGGGGGTGGGGTGAAGCCCCCCCCACATACTTTATACATTTTAAACCATACATGTGGATATTTATAACTGCAATGAATAACTCTTTGCAGAAAACAATATTTACCTAAACTATGTGGGGGGCTTCACCCCCCCCACCCCCAATGTGGGGGCTATGCTCCCCACACACCCCCAACTATATATACTAACTCCAGGATCACACTACAGTGGGAAAAGGGCATATACCTTTTACTTTAATGTGTCAGTGTTATGAGTTTCAGTCAAATGACTTTTCAGTCTTTTGAACTTTCAGTGTTTTGGTCTCAGTCAAATGAAATTTAGGTCATATGAAGTAGACTCAAACTGGAAATAGTACAGTGGAAATATACCAAGGGCATCTATGGATGTAAAAATTTAAGTTATTATGAAAGACTAAAATATCTGAACTTGTACAGTGTCTCTTATTGATATCTAAGAGGAGATCTTATTCTGGAATTTAGCGAACCTACAGACAACTACCTCTGGGAATGTTTGGGTTATCAAAAAGTGGTAGAGAATCATCAGACAACCTATGTAGAAGATTCTATAGGAATGCAAAGTGTACTAATTGGTTCTCCGAGATAGTACCTGATGCATGGAACAGACTACCAAATTACATTAGAGCAAGTACTAGTTTATATATTTTTAAGAACAGCCTGGAGACTTATTATGGGAACAAGTGTTTTGGTATATTGGCAAGCTAGAAGACCATTAATGCCCATGCTTGAAATATTTGTATGTATGTATGTATCTTTCACATTATGTGTTCTGCCAGTGAGCCAATTGGTTACCCATCTAGTAATATAAGGTTTAATCCCCAACTGGGAGAGTTTCTCAATGATATCTGCATGGGGGATTGTGTTCAAACACTAGGCCAGTTCAGGCTAGCCAGTATGCACTGTCTTACCTTCATCCAGGCCTACCAAACAGAATCAATGGGCTGTGACATCACAGATCACCTATAACATGACTCATCACATATGCCTTCTTGACACAACTGAATACACACTTCCACACACCCTCCACATAGACTATATTCCTGTAGAAGGATGTACATCAACATGCATCCATCTGAGTTGGGAGGGCAGCATCTAATTTATGCATGTATAGACACATCCTGACTCTCCTCGTCTGTGAGGTAGACCAACATGTCATCATGGAACTTTTCTAAGTGGGCACTATTGATATTCCAGCTCAACAGACCTGTGTGAGTTGTTAATGCTACATTCATGTCTGTTACATCTGTTAGATGTCATCAAATAGGTCATCAAGGGAATGCATGATGATAATACTATCATCCTTTTGAACTTGACAAGCCCAAGGCATTTGACACAAATCCACACTGAGGTATTCACTCAACACTATCACATGTGGACATATACACTTATATCACCAAGTGGGTAGACCACTGTATCACATACGTTGCATCTAAATATGTTGACATGTGTGAAGTGACCTATATCTCAGGTCCAGTATTCAGGACCATACCTCAGGGCTGTCTGCTGTGCCTTTTTCTGTCCATTATTTAAGTGATAGCCATCACAGATGACATACACATCCTGTGTCCAAGCAGCTGTCTGACGGACTACAGATTGTGGGCAATCATTGACTCCTACTGTGATATTAGTATAATACAGACAGTATCAACACACACCAAAGATTGCTGCCACAGCCATGACAAAACCTGCAATGACATGTAAACATTGGAGGATTTGTTGCATCAGGAAAACAAACACACAACCTAAGTATAATGTAGACATCACAACCTATAATCAGACCAATAGGTATGTGACCTGTGTCCTGGTGTAGATTGTAAGTGGAACATCCACCAGTATGTGGTCACAGTGCTGACTACTCCCTTGTATGTAACACATCTACTGAGTATGTGAAGGTCATCCATATCACAGGACATAATACCTCCATAGTTCACAGCCTTCATCACACCAATAACTGACTACAGTGCACCCTTCTTCATGTACCTCCCTAAACATCTTCCAGTGATGTGTACCTGAAGTGTACCAGCTTTGTCGCAATGAGCTGTCACACATCTTACTGGCCATACCTAGTTATTCTTTTTGTGGCATAAACATTACTGTCTGATGGTACAGAACCCTATCAAGTTGTTACACCAAATACATGTGTCCTACCTGTTCCAGTGAGGAACACAGTACATACATACATAGGTGTTTGACAACATTAATGGCATGGGTAACATCCGTAACAGTGTGGATTGTGCTATATATATATATATATATATATATATATATATATATATATATATATATATATATATATATATATGTGTGTGTGTGTGTGTGTGTGTGTGTGTGGGTTACCTTCAAAACATCGACAGACCATTTCATTGAAACCCATTTCACTGACAGACCATTTCACTGACAATTAGTAAATGCAGGAATTTAAGGCAAATAACAGGGATTTCTCCCCCTCCCCAATGTAATGCGACCCTAGAGTTAGTATATATAGTTGGGGGGGGTGTGGGAGACACAGCCCCCCACCTGTTTTGGTTTAAATTCTGTACTTTTTGTGTTATTTTCTTCTTTTAATCTAAAATAGGTGAGGGGCTTCGCCAACATTCCACACACCCCCAACTATATATACTAACTCCAGGGTCACACTACATTGGGGAGGGGGGAAAAATCCCTGTTATTTGCCTTAAATTCCTGCAAGTAGTAGTGGTCAGTGAAATGGGTTTCAATGAAATGGTCTGTCGATGTTCTGAAGGTAACCTATACATATATATATATATATATATATATATATATATATATATATATATATTATGCACACCAGTCGACTAGCCTGTATTGATCATAATGCCACATACAGTTATAGCAGTATCCCTCCTAACATCTCCAGCATATGTTTTACTGTGCCAGGACAGTGTGCGTGATTACCCTCATAGAGTGTGGACATGTCATAATAGTTGTACAAGTATGTTTGTGTGGAATCATCTCTGATCACTCTAAATCACATATGTTATGTCAGGGACATGGGAGCACTGGTGGCATTATTCTGATATCATCCATGATTGTGCTTGCTTCTTTGAATGTTGTCTATGATCCTTTACCTGCATCCCACTTGCTGGAGACCTCTGCTGAGATTACACTCATATTCAGGCAAATCAATTTGTACAGCTTCACAATATGCACCCTACCTCAGTTGCATGTAATATCCCTGATAGATGTCCTCTGCATTGTTCATGTAAGGATGCTTATTTCACACAGACATATTCCCCATTGTTATGTCACCTTGTGTTACAGTCACATAATACACATTTGCACTGTGTGGTTCATCCCGCACCATATTGATATGTGATTGGTATTGCTCCTACAACTGTCTTCCATTGACACTCCCTCATCTGCTTTCCTTGTGTTCATTCCTACAATTCATCTGTGTGTCCCTATTCAATGCACACACTTCCCCTGAGTGTTTATTTTACATGGCAGTCCATGCACACTTACAGATCATTTACACTACTTCAGTACAGAATGCCAGGAATAGGATTTCACATTACTCTCCACAGTATACACTCTCCTGTGCTCTGTTTGGACCATATACTTAACTAATATCATACATCTCAACAATCCAAATGTTCACATAATGTCCAGATTTTTTGCCTTATATTTTTTGTGGTGTGCTCCTTATCAAATTTGTGTTTTTTCTGCCATATCACTGGGATGATCTCAGGATTGACATGACTCAATATTTACATACATTTGAGTTTCAGACTTTAAATCCTTCAGAAAATGTATCTTCACACAAACCCCTTGTTATTCTAGTATATTTCTAAAGAACAAATATGTCAAATCTGTCCCTATTTCTGGGTCATTGTTTCCCGATTATGTTGGCTTTTGCCCAGATGTCTTACACTAAGAGGTTGAGAGCTATGAAAACTATAATCTGTTAAGCCCTGGCGATCATTGTGACATTCCTCTCAAAACTACAGACCTTCAGTGCTCTGACTTAAACAGGATGTTCTCTTACATGGTTTTCTGGCTGGCAGTACTGTTGCCAGCCATAAAACCTCACTTATTTATGTTTAAGTGCGGTGTGTGGCATGAATATGCAGTGAGTGCTGCTGCTCACTGCGCATCACCATGCACACATGTAAACTCCATGTAAGCTTTAAGTTTACTGAATCCCAGGACTGTTTATTTCTGAAAGAATATATTCTATTGTGGAGAAGGTACATAAGGAAAACTTCATCTTTTTTCTAATTAAGTAATCTGATATATTATTTGGTGTAAACATTTTGTTCCCATGTGATTTCTAAAGCTTGAAGCTCACAGCCCTTGTTGGTCAGTAAGCCAGATAGGATTTGGCTCTATATCTAACTGGAAATATGCTGAAATACAGCTGTCAGAAATATGTTTTGTATGCTAAAGAATATCTGATGCACTTTTTTTCCAAAACAGATTGCATTGGATCACAGAACATTTTTACAGCAAATGTAGCAAACCAGTGTACCTCCTTAATTGATATCAGAGATCTAAGCTGCGCGGCTATTACATTTTCAAATGTGCTGTTGTCTACAGTCATCTTCTAGGTATAAGTACAGCTTTACTGATGGATGGATGAATGTGTTTACTTTAAGAGGCAACTGTTACTTTTTGAGATCATGGCATTTGTTTGAGTAATTCCCTGTCTACTACAGGACTGGGTATCCAGCATGATTGTATAACCATAAGTATGTGTGACTGTAGTAAGTCAGTAAGTTCAGCATGCTAATTAGTTCAATATATGTATTTTGCTAACACATCTAATAGTGAGGGAGGTACAGGTCTCCTTAGGATACTGATGAGAAAGCTCATTGAAATAAAACCTAAGAAACCCTTCCTTAGGGTGATTCTGAATTTTTACTGCTGCCAGAAGATCAAGATACGGAACAGAATTCGTAGTCATGCCTGTCAAAAGAATATCTTACCTCCTTAGACAGGACAAGATGTGCTTCTACAATGTAATGTGATTCCTAGTCATGCACCAAATGCATGGCCTTGGATTGCATTCAAATACAAATACTTCAGGTGAGCAATTTGGACAGCTATTGAGCTGAGTGTTCTACCATCCTAAGTACTTACAATGTAACATGGGGCACACCCCCTACCCCCAGATACACATAGACATAGACACATACAGACTTCCTCATACACACACATGCATACAAACAAACACACATCTAATGCCAGAATACTCTGCATCCATGCACTTGACATCCATACTAACCAAAGATCACTTCAGGCAGTGGACATCAAGCACATATAGTCATGTATATACATTTTTTCATAAGCACTCACGTGCATACAGTCCAAACTAAATACTCCCATACACTGTCTCAGTAACAGCAAACACAAATGCACACACAATCTCACACACACACACACACACACACACACACACACACACACACACACACACACACACACACACACACACACACACACACACGCACACACGCACACGCGCACACACACACACACACACACACACACACACACACACACACACACATGCACACACGCACACACACTACACACAGCACAGCACTACTAATCTAGACAGACAATCTGATCCTCTTTGACCTTTTCATATTTTCCCATTGGAATACATAAGTACATACAGCTAAATTACTACATATGCTTACATATTTAGTGCACTGCTCTGCATGGATCTTGTGTAGTGTGTAGTTATAGTATGGACATCTATGAATCACTCTACTGCTCAACAATACATGCAGCACAGTACACCAGGATGCCCAATTGCATAAATAGCATATGTCATGCCCGCAGACTGCCACATTTACATGCCACTCTGAAAACGCTAGTTACTCAGCAGAGTTTTTCTAAAACGTAGGCAAAGAGTCTAGGATGCTGGACTCTCTTGCATTATTTGACATTTGAGTAGCTTTGCATGTTACACTGGCTATGAATTCAAGCCATGATGAAAAACATATTCTTCACTTTCAGAAAGAAGTTTTCCTAAATCCTATTACTTGACAACACATGACATACCATTGGGCCAGAACTATTGACACTTGTCTTATAATATGCCTTTTATTCTTTCCCTGAACAAAGGTCTTATCCAGTCAGTATCCTTGAAGTTAAACATCTGGGCCATGGCATTTTGAAAAAAATAAAATTTAGTAGGACTATCTAACTAGTCAGTTGATACTGGCATATTCATGAACATGCTCTCTTAAAGGCAATCAGTCCGACCAATGTAGACTGTTATTAGCAAAAGGAGAAATAAATATTTAAATAAAAACATATTTTAGCAGAATGAAAAATGCCAATATAACATGTGCTACAATAAATAAAATAATGTACACAAATGTATTTAATACAATGAAATGGTTTAATTCTTGTTTGTTTGTTTTACCTTCATATAAACACTTACATCTGCCACTAAGGGAAAGGCCCGTTATTTGTATTGGTAAACACCAATTGAAAATAATCAGTGTTTTCAGCTGATCAATGTTTCTGTCAAAGAATTACAACTCACCTAACTTTCTGTCTTATGAAAAAGAAATTAAAGGTTTACCCCGGGATTCATGAAAGCTAAAACTCCATGTAGGAACAGTGTAGCAGCTCCTGTATGGAGTTTGGCCGCTGAGCGATTCAGCAAACAGCTGATCCAACGTGCATGAGCCTGTCTACACTGTTCCTGCATGGAGGACCAGGTGCCATGCTAATCACCTCATTTGTTGGTGAAAACCATACAAATGAGGTGAAATAGCGATTCAGGAAGATGCCAGGTCCCTGTGCAGCAACAGTGTCAGTGCAGAAATATGTTCAGTTACTAACTCAACACATTTCTGCAAAAAAGAAAATGGAGGCATGACAGTACAAATAAAAGCATGTATTCACATCTGTAGGCATGACAATGGCAAATATATAGCCATTGGCATGAATAAATGTTTAATCTTAATACATTTTTTTTTTTGTGGCCGATCTCGGCCATTTAAGCATAGCGCAGAGGCACTCAAACACAATCGTGCTGAAAATAAATACAAAAATGTGCAACCCAAAATTTAAAGAAAATCTGCATTTTGCCATTATAGTCTATGGAATGCAGAATCAAAACAATACCAGAGAACAGTGGCTGTCAAGGGGAAAGGCTTCGTGTCAGTGCAGTATCTATGGGCTAAGGTAGTGGGGTATGCAAATGAGGGGAAATTTACTGAATCACAAAATATTCTAAGTCCAAAACCTGCACCTAACCATGTAGGTCCTAGAACAGGATTGTGTAGGCAGGAGGAGCAACTAGCTTGAAAAGGGGGGGGGTGTCATGCTTGCTGTAAGCACATTGGAGCCCTGTTGCCTGGGTCTGTGCTTAGCTAAGCCCAGCTAAGCAAGGGGGTGTGTCTGATGTTTTATAACTTTGTTTACTCCAGCTAAATGTGTTTGCACAGCACGCACCAGGTCTTTAAAAAAAAACACAGGAAATGACACTACTGCGTATATGTAAGCAAGGGGGTGTGTCCGAGGCTGTATAGCCTTGTTGACCTTGCCTAAACAGGTGTGCATGGCTTGCATCGGAATTTAAACCACAAAAATAAAAAAAAATACAGGAAGTGGCAAGAGGAACAAGAAAAAAGGGAAATAGCAGAATAGAGGCACTCAAATACAAGTAATAGAGATGGCAGGTGGAATATATCATACTCAGCCAATCACACAGGCAGCATCTGCAGCATACCACTATAAACTATGCAAACACCTTTCAGTCTGTTTTTTCCACAAACTCTACACCACCAGTGTACACAGACGGGAAATTTTACCTGGCAAAACTAACAAAATGTTAGGGGCTGCTTTCGCTCTCATATATCAGTATGTGCAAGAGGCTGAGGGTGGTGAAGAGGACAATGCTGACAACTGCCGCAGACTTATGAGGAGGAGAAGAGTGTTCAGGCCCAGGGTAACCTACCAGGGGCTACATGATCTGGAGATTGTAGAGTGCTACAGGGTGGACAGGGACATACTGCAGCAAATTGTGGAGCTGTGCCAGCCTCGCCTCACATCCAGAACAAACAGAGGGGAACCCATCCCAGTGGATACCAATGTATGTGTAGCTCTAGCTACAGGTACTTTCCAAAGACCAGCTGGGGATATCATGGGGGTCTCTCAGGCATCTGCATCCAGGATACCCCACCAGTTCCTGGATCCCATGCAACCACATGCCGAGGAGCACATTAAATTCCCCACCACCCATGAGGAGAGGACCCACAATATGTGTCTCTTCCACAGTGTAGCAGACTACCCGGGGATACTGGGTGCCATAGACTGCATGCACATCCACATCAAAGCACCACCTTGTGACTGGGGTAGGGTCTACATAAACCATAAGGGGTTCCACTCCATCAACTGCCAGGTCATGTGCGATGCCCAGGGCATTATCATGAATGTGTGTGCTGGCTGCCCTGGAAGATATCACGACTCCCACATCTTGCATTTCTCACAGCTGTATCAGTGGTTTGCCAGGGGGGGGCATCCCATATGCCCATTTTGTGGGGGATGCTGGCTACGCACTAGAGCTGTGGATGATGACACCCATCAGAAATGCACACACACCCACACAAGAATGCCATAATGAAGCACATGCACAAACTAGGATCATTATAGAGCGTGTGTTTGGGATGCACAAGTCACTGTTCCACTGCCTTGACATATCTGGTGGAGCCTTGCAGTACTCTCCAGCCACATGTGCACACATGGTCATAGTATATGCCATGCTACACAATATGATCCTGTAGAAACAGCTGCAGCAGGAACAAAATGGGGAAGGGCCACACAGCCCCCCACCATTGCCAAGGCCTCCATAGGCACAGAGTGACTCAGAGGAAGTACATCCTGAGCCTGCCCCTGTAGGCAGTTAGAGGCATGCCCAGTATTACCTGGCCTTGGCTAATAGGCAATGCATAGCATATTCACTGACAGTGTAGGGCCCCAGTGACTGATCTCTCTCTCTCTGCCTGACTCACACACAAAGTAAAATGGTTGCCAAACATCACACCACCTATACCTGACCATGTATAGGCAGTGTATTGCATGCATCCGACATAGTCAGCCCTCAAGCATCACCCTCGCAACCGCTGCAGGCACAAGGTAAGCCAGTCTCTGTAACAAAATAAACTAATGGAGTGGAATATTCTGATAGCATATATATGGTTTTGATCAAGCATGTAAGGGAATGGGGTGGCTAACTGGGATAGCAGCAGACAACTGACAGCTCTGTGGGACAGCAGGATGTATATCCCCAGTTCTGCCCTACCCACACCATGCAGTACCACTGCAGTTGACAAATACCACTGCAGTATATGTGGTGAGCCAAATAACTGGGGGGTCATAGGTCACATGCATGGATATCAAAGTTTGGGGTCCCATACCCACCACCAACCCCACACAGCAGATCAGCTATAGACAACCATACAGAAATGCCTGGCAAAGGCTCCCACATGGCGACATCCATGAAATCCCCAACAACAGACTTTTACACAGTAATATCACAGCAGGTCTGGCAGTGGCAGTCTGGCTTTGAAAGGTAAGAAGTCTGAAACTATAACTGTCCATGCCAAAACAATCTGACCTGTGGCTGATACTGCCATATGCCTGTAGTCTGAAAGATAGGAGACACCAATATGCTACATGGGACCAAAATGTTAAGCAAATACAGCACAGTCTGTGCAGATGTGTATCATGTACAGTCATGTCACCCCCCCCCCATAGTCCCATAGAAATGCAGTAACATGTTCCTAGACTTAAGCAGCATCCAGCTGTCACCCAGAGTGATGGTGCAATAGTAACAGAAAGTAATTGTCAGTAACACCCACAGTCAACTTACTGGTGCCATTCCAGGGGTGTCTCCTGCCGGCAGCCTGGGAACATATGATCATCAGAATGTACTGCCCTGCCACAGATGGCCTTCATCTGTCACACCTGGCGTACAGGCCTCTGGCAAATGCATATGCCTCATTCACAGTCCCCTTTAGGGAGTGTCAAGGGTTCCATAATACCAACATAACACAGTCCACAAAATGCAATGAAAGTTCATGCTGACAACTGCTAGAAGCAAACCTGCCAGCCTCAGGGAGCCAGAAATTAGGACAAAGCCATGAATAATTGGGTGATGAAAGTCCAAAGAGGATAAGTGTGAAATAATGCTCTAATAATATTATAAAGTTGATGGAATGATTTGTAGTAGCATGGAATGTCTCATGGGTACAAAGTCTGAAACTGCAATATCACCTGTCAGTAATATCTGACTTCAACCCTGAGTGACTTGCAAAATACATTTGCTGGAAAACCACACTTGTTTGTACAACCAACAAGATATATCAGTCATGAATGTGGACATTCTGTGATACTCTGTACAGTCGACGGGCAGGGCTAGAAGTTTAAAAATGGGAATGCACTCACTGCAGGCAGGCCTATCCCTGGAATATGGTGACATGTCTGCATCCACAGAACCCTGGGCCACAGCCATGGAGAGTAACACACCTCTCCCTGATCACTCATCCTATGCAACATCCTGACTCCAACATGTGGCCATCCAAGCAAATTGAGGTGGGCCATACATATATGTGTGACAAACACACACCTCCAGGCTGGGCAAACAGTCTGACACACACAAGACCCTCCAAGTGTAGTCAACCATTGAGAAGATCCCAATGCAAAGTACTGGTAGCTATAGGCAAACATATCTGCCCATGACCCCCCCCCCCCACATATCCTATCCCCTACAAATCTATCTGGAGTTTGCCTGTCACCCTGTTCCTGTCTGACTTATATTACCCAACTGTGGACTGGAAATCAGACCAAGCCAGAACATAAATGCACAGAGATTCCACCATTGTAATATATCACCAAGGTGCTGGACCATTTCCATAGCACCAGCAGTCAATTGTTTGTAGGTACATCCCTCAATAGGGTGGATTGTGCAAGAATGCATAGCATTTGGCCCATAAACCTTGTGTGTGCATCATTCATCTTGTATTCCTATGGTAAATCACTGTGATGATCTGAGGAGGTATGTCACAAGGTGCTGAAACAATACATGACAGTGTCAAATGGCATATATGACAGATGTTTGCTAAAACAAGCCCTTTAACCCTAGTAACCCATACATTATGAGATAAAGTGTCACAATCATTGTATGGCCCATTGTCCCCACATTTTGATAGGCTATCTTCAGATATCCTCCAAAATCAGGTTGAGAGGTATGTCTGTAGCACAAAACAAACTGGACTGGAGTACAACATTCCCTGGAATGGAGTCCCACATGTACTATAGAAAGACACACTGGGCATGCCTATACACTTAGAGAAATATCAGTAGGATCTAGGAATGAACAGGCCTTCCCCACCCAGTGCACTCCCCATTGCCCCACCTTAGCAGTCCTGAAAATGTCTCTTACCATAGAAGCCACTTTTGTTAGACCCAGCCTCATAAGCTCTGTGATGCGTACGATAACTGCATAACACTATAGTGCAAACAACTAGTTAGGTAGGTGTTCTAATCTCATTTCTGACAAATGTAAAAGTGTGTGTGTGTGTGTGTGTGTGTGTGTGTGTGTGTGTGTGTGTGTGTGTGTGTGTGTGTGTGTGTGTGTGTTCACAACTAAAAGATTTTGGGTCCATTCAAACCCAGTACACTTCCCTTTTCCCTACTCTAGCAGTCCTGCAGATATCAGTCATCTTAGAAGAGCCTTCCATCAGGCCTAGGCCCCATAAGCTCTGTGGCACATGTGATAACTGCATAACATGATAGTACAAATAACTAGTTAGGTAGGAGTTCTAATCTCAGTCCTGGTAATTGTAGAAGTGTGTGTGTGTGTGTGTGTGTGTGTGTGTGTGTGTGTGTGTGTGTGTGTGTGTGTGTGTGTGTGTGCGTGCGTGTATGTGTGTGTGAAAGTTGTGTGTGCAAGACTGAGGGAGTTTTGTGTTTGTTTGTTTATAGGTGAAACAGTTTTATGCCATTCCCACCCACAACACTTCACAGTGCCCCACCTTATCAGTCCAGATGATGTCAGTCCCTTATCAGCAATTTTGGTCAGCTTTCAGCTCTGTAAGCTCAGTAGTGCATGTGATAAATGCTTAACACTAAGTACAAATGGCTAGTTCGCCAGAGGTTCTACTCTTGTATCCGGCAAATGTGTGTGTGGTATGTATGTTTGTAAGTAGAAGTATTTTGATATGTTTCCCACCCACTGCCCTATTTTATCAGTCCTGCTGATGTCATTCCCCATATCAGCACCTTTGGTCAACTCTCAGCCCAGTAAGGTCTGTAGCATGTGTGGTAACTGCATAACCACTATGGTACAAATCACTAATTAGGTAGGGGTTCTACTCCTCATCTGGCAAGTGTGTGTCTGTTTGTAGGAGAAAGTAATTTGATAAGTTTAACACCCACTGCACTACTTTATCAGTTCTGCTGATGTCATTCTCTTTATAGGTTCACAAGTGTGTAGTAGGTAATGGCCCAGGAGCCTTAACAAGCCTAGCACATAAAAAAACCCTGCCATTGTGCTACCTGATGTTACGTCCCAGTGTCTGTCTCAAGTATAGCCACTGCAGTGATCCTTGGGTTGAACTGTCTATTACCCATCCACTCATCAAGATTTCTCTGGGACAGGGTCAGCTAGGTGCTCTGCATGACATGTATGAGAAGTGTATTCCAGGACATGTGCAGTCTCTTGGTGAGGGACCTGTCCCACCAGCATGCTGTAGTGATTGTGGTACTGAGGTAGAGGTCTCTACAAGTTCATAGGTTCATAGGTTTGTACTAAGCTAACTGCCCTTGTGAGCCATTGTAAGCCTAGCCAATTATCCCTTGTGAGACTCATACCCTGCACCTTGTGTTTGTAAGGCAAACAGCTTAACCATTAGGCCACCCTCCCACACCAGTGTGTGGTGTGGATGGATTTATATGTAGCATTTCTAAACTAGCTGGGTCAGACATGGCTTTGTAAGTCAAGCACAGATAGCTGCTAATTAGGTGATATGACACAGAGAATAGCTTGTGTCTTCTGAGTCTGGCTGTGTAGGATGTGTGTCTAGGAACCCCTTTGTGAGGTGCTTTTGTGGCATCTCCAGCTGTAGCAGGTGTCTAGTGAGGTACATGGCAAATGGGCCATAATACTTGGGGAGTGGTCTAATGAGGGAATATTAGACAGAGATAATTGCTTCTGTCTTCCTGGATGCAAAACCCTTGGTAATGCAATGTGCCATATAGAAGGACTTCCTGACCACAGTGGCAATGTGGTGCTTGAAGGAGAAATTACTGTCAACCTGTGTCCCCAGATCTCTTATAATTCCTACAGTGTTCATTGGGTTCCCATTGATGTGGAACTTACTGGGAACTGAGTGTTTTACCAAAGGGGATAATGATGCATTTCATGGTGTTAAGCTGCTGCCCATGGTTTCCACACCACTCATTGGTCTCAGTGAGGGCTTTCTGTAGGATGTCTGTATCAATTATGGAGTTCATCATAGCTCCGAGCTTGCAGTCCTCTGTGAACTTGGTCATCCAGAGTTCCTCTGTGTTGGGCTGGACTCCTGAGAAGTAGATGCTGGACAGGACACTATCCAGGACTAATCCCTATAGGACTCCACTCATAATGCTTGCCAGTCTGACTTGGAGTTTGCCACCATCACATTGTGTGTTCTGTGAACCAGTTTGCAAACCACCCACTGATATAGGAGTTGATGCCTAGTTTGTTGGGTTTATCAATAATCCCTGACTGAGAAATGGTATCAGAAGCCTTGGCCAGATTGAGGTAGGCTGTATGGAGTGCCTTACTGTCATACACAGCCCTGGTGACTCACTGAAAGATGTCAACCAGGTTGAGCAGGTATGATCTGCCATTCACAAAGCCAAACTGTGTGGGGTCCAGAGTTAGGAGATCACCCATATCTTGGTCAATCAGGTCCCTGATGATGCGCTCATACTCATACATAGTAGACTTGTCAGGCTAAGGGCCCAATAATCTCCAGGGTCTATAGATGCTACCCCTTTATGGAGAGGAATGACTTGTAGCAGTGTGCCATTTTGGAAGGACAAAGCCTGAGTTGAGGCTGTGACTGACCAGGACACACAGATGTGGTGTCAGGTCTCTTTATATGTCATGTAGAATACAGCCACGGATATGTTGGGGTCCCATGGAAGCTGTATCCTTGCCAGTGGACAATGCAGGTCTAACCTGTCCTGCAGTAATGCTGGGTACCTTGCATTCATCTGCCATTGTGATTATCCCTTTGGAGAGGAGAGAAGGATAAAACTGGCACTGAATGTGTTGGCAAGACTGTGGCAAATATCTGTTGTCTCAGGATAGGAATTAGCATTGTGCAGTAACTCACAACACTTGTGGTTATTGCTGTGGAGGTTGTTGATATAACTATCAAAGGCTTTGGTGATTGTTATTAGTGTCTACTGCAATTCTGCCTTCATACCTGCCTGTAGGTGATACCACGAGGGACCCCAAGTTGTGTTTGAGGCTAATAAGGTGGTTCACCAGTCTTGGAACACCACATTTTTCTGCAACAGTATCCTCCTTCTGTTGTACACTTTAATAATGGCAGGGGACCATCACATTGGCTTCCAGTGTTTAGAGGACAGTGTTTGTGTTCTGTTGGCTATGGCTAGTACCATGCATCCATGTACATGTTTGTACAGTGCATATGTGTATGATGTGACAGTCATGCAGCTATTTCCCATTGGCATGGGTGCAGTGAAGTCATCCAAACTGTTTTTATAACTGCAATGTCAGCATTGGAGAGGTTTTGCAAGGTGGTTACCTTTGTAGGGGGTGTGGATGAGATGTTGAGCTCCATGTTGATTACATCATGTTTGGATCTAACCAGGTAGGTATTGACAACTGTGGTCAAGCAACAGTCCCATGTGTAAGTAATCAACACAGGTCAAGGTTGTTGCATCCTCTACTGAGGGTCAGTATGAGCCGGTCCAGGGCATTGGAACTGATGAATTCCATGAAGTGTTTGGCCAGTATACTGGTGCTTGACTACTTTCCCCAGGTGATGGAGGGGTAGTTGAAGTCTCCTACTATGTCAGTGTTGGGTTGGACCTTCACAGATGCCATGGTATTGAGGAATGTGCATTGACAGTCTAGGGACATAACTGGGGACTGATAGCAGGCTATGGTGTGGATTGCACTATTCCCCAAAGTCAGTTTTACTGGAAATATCTCTGATGCATTATGCTGGGATACTAGTCTAGAGGTGTGCATATCCATTATGAATATGGAAACAACACTACATGTAGAGGTGTGGTCCATGCTTTGGAGCTGACAGCTGTGGAATGCATCATAGCCTGTTAGTGCAGGGCTGCTGTCTGCTGCTGTGAACCACCTCTCCGTTACAGCACAAATGTCAATGTCCTCCACTCTGAGGAGTGCTTTGAGTGACTGCATCTTCACAGTTAGATGTTTACTGTTGAGCAGCATGACGCTCAGATTGCATACATGTCTAGCTGTTACGGTGGTGATATGATTTGGAACACTTCCTAATAAGGCACTATAGGGGTGGCAAGACACCCTCTACCTGGGAACCCAGGGCTGACAGATTTAGGACATCTCTGGTAAGGCATTGAGGTCTGTCAATCATGTTATCCCAAGCAGAGAGATACTGGATACCCTGAGAATGACACACAGCACATAAGCCAATGTTGTAGTCAATTATCTGTTGATAGTACTGCAGCATCATTCTGGGTGATGGCAGTATACTGCTCAGGGCTACTGCCACACCTCCTTGGACTACATAATCCAAGTGTTTAACTCTGTCTCTTGTCGTGTAGTCCAAGGAGGTGTGTTTCAGGTCATTCACACCCACATGGATGATGACAGAGTGATACTTGTAGCTGCTGTGGAGTGGTCTGACTGGGTGTGTCATGTGTTGGATGCTGGCATGTTATAGACAGTTGACTGTTACCTCCTCCATAATCAACATAGTGAGTGGGACATCTGTGAGTCACGCATTATCACTGTATTGTGCAAGGTGGTCAGCCTTAGGAGCTTAGGTTGAGGGTCACACTGTGTAGGTGACATATGTGTCCTTTAGCATGTGCTATGTGGTGGTGTCTGAGTAGGTGTCTGTCTTGCTGGTATGTGCTGTTTTTGTAAATATCCATTGAGTGCCCTGTGAAGGTGGGTGTGTGGCTTTTTAGTGTATGTCAGGGCTGTCATAGTGGGTATTTTGGCGAGCTATGTGATCCACATGGTGTGGTGAAGGTGATGATCTTATCCTCTTGACCAGCTAGTCCAGTCTTTACTGGAGAGTGCATATTTTCACATTTGGTGATATAGGGGTAACTCTCACTGGTCTGAGTGTTTGGAGTTTAGAGGAAAGGGTTGTCTGTGTACATGAGGCAGTTGCAACAGTGTCTCAGAATGGACAAGTGCACCAAGTTAATGTCTGAAAGCACAGAAAAACGCACTTCAATCATGCCAGGAGGGGTGGTCATAAGTATTAAGTACTGGGTCTAATTCTGTGATGAACAAGTACTGTTGATGGCTCCCAGGTGTGATACACTTATTGATACAATAACTTGTTGAAGTGCAAAGCTATAATGCTATCTGAAGTGCAAGACAGAAGGAACAAGCAAGATGAACAGGAAAAACTAAGGCAGACTTCCTGCCATCTGTAATACGTCACCTCAGCTGTGGTGTTATCAGCACCTTTGGCCAGTTATAAGTCCAGTAAGCTCTGTAGCACATAAAGTAACTGTATAACTCTATAGTACAAAGAACTGGATAGGGAGAGGTTCTACTTTCAATACTGGGACGTGTGTGTGTCTGCGAGAATCATGTACTGTGTGGGTTATGCCAGCTTTGACTTGTGTACCAACCTTTACACTTCCCCTCCCTCCACTTTAGTAGTCTTGTTGATGTCATTCACCTTAGAAGTACCTTTGGACTAGGTGAAATTGTATAAGCTCTGTGGTACATCTGATAACTGCAGAACGCTATAGTAGAAATAACTAGATAGGCAGGAGTTCTCATCCCAATACTGACAACTGTGCATGTGCATGTGTGTGAATCAGATACTGTTTGACTTACACCATTTTGATTTGTGTACCACCCATTACACTTCCCCCACCCTACTTTACTAGTGCTGTTGTTGTCATTCACCTTAGAAGTACCTATGGACAAGGTGAAATTGTATAAGCTGCGTGGCGCATCTGCTAACTGTGTAATACCATAATACAAATAACTAGATAGGCAGCAGTTCTAATCTCAATACTGGCAATTGTTTGTGTTTGTGTGAGAATCATGTACTGTGAAGGTTATACCATTTTGAGTTGTGTACCACCATACTCATCCTAATTTAGTAGTACTGTTGATGTCATTCATCTTACAAATACCTTTGGACGAGTTGAAATTGTGTAAGCTCTGTGGCACGTCTTATAACTGAGTAACACTATAATAGACAAAAATAGATAGGCAGGAGTTCTAATCCCGATACTGGTGTGTGTGTGTGTGTGTGTGTGTGTGTGTGTGTGTGTGTGTGTGTGTGTGTGTGTGTGTGTGTGTGTGTGTGTGTGTGTGTGTGTACCATACATGACAGGTGACCACCTCCTGATGCTATTACTTTATATAGTGTGGTAATGGAATCTGCCTCACATGCAGCATGTGAAACCATTGTACAGGACATACCAGTCCTCTGTACAGATGTGTCTGGAATATCCAGATGTTTGGAACCTATTAGTGCTCTGTCTGCCTTAACAGTGACCATGTATGTGATATAGTTGCCAAATAGGCCACAGTGAACATAGTGACACATATGGCAGCATCAGGTATCATACCTGACTGAAATGGCATACTGGCACAATGTCTGCTACCATCACACTTGCCCAGGCTTGTAGGTGCAATACATGAGTCCAGATGCTTGGATTTACAAGTGAATTGTTCATGTCATGGGTCACATTTAAGGTTGGGAAAGGTGTGGACTGACATATTGTGGTCTCAATCAGTATATATCAGAAACAAATGACATCTTAACAGGTGTATGTATACATTTTATATCCACTGTACAGCAGTAATATTCAACACATGTCCCTACCCTAGTCAGTTTGTCTAACACATTTTGCTGGTGTCTGTCCAGATGTCTTGCACTGACAGGTTGTGAGGTATGCTACAGGAATGTTACATTCTTTTCAGATAGGCCCCTGTGGTGACCACTGTGATGCAATACAATTAACCCCACCAAAGTGAACATGCACATAAAGCAATATGGATATTAGTCATAGTTGTGTGCATGGTGACTTGCATGCCCTCCACATGCCTGGAGAATTGCCAAAGCACAACTGAACAATTCCATACTTGCCAGCTTCAGACTGCTGTCCCATATGGAGACCAAAGTGACCTATGTAGTTGTGGGAGAGAGGTATTGTCAGTAGACTCACATGTGTCCTTGGTAAAGGATGGATCCAGCATGTCTGCACATTTACAGTACAACACCCAATATTACACAATTTGCTGTCCTTCACCATAGATTTGCACTTTTGTGCATTATAAATCCCCATCCACAACTGCAATCTGACCTGGCACATGCATATAGATTCTGCACAGATACAAGTATGTCTCATACAGTAGTCTACAAATCCCCACAGGGACCTTAACTGCATGTTCCTTGTCCATTGTGTAGGTGCCACCCACCTCCACCAAGTGGGGCTTTGTACACTGGTGTCATACTGTGATGGGTGGCCCAAGCTTGGCAAGGAGCTCCTCATTTGGTGTCAGTGTGGGCCACATTGCTGGGCTCCCACCTGTGGTTGTGGGGTCCCTGGCCATGGAAGCAGCCTTTTGCCAGGCATGGCGTATGAGGTTGGTGGCATGATGCCATGCCTGCTCATATGTACATGTGTGCAGGTCCACTGAATTTACCCTGTGGACAGGGTCATCCCACAGGGTGCTCCTCTCCCACAGATGTTGCTGGCTTCAGCCCAACAGTACTGTGTGGTTCTGTATTATGGCTTCCATTATCAGGTTGCATTCCACTGGTGAAAAGCTTTCCCACCAGTGATGTGACATTGCACCTGGTAGACACTAACAGGGAAACACATCACAGGACCCTATACATTTGACAACAGTATATCCAGTACCTGCACATGTACCTTGAATACCAGTAGCCAACACTCACAACCATACCAGTAGCCACCACTCACAACCACACCATACCCCTGTAATCTACCAACACAGTATCAGCTTGCATTACACTCGTCCTGATGAGTCATATTGCCCACAGTGAGGGCAGGTTGTTTGCATAATCCATCATTACTCATTCAGGTCTGTGTAAATGGATGACATTTGCAATCTTCCATGCAGATGCTGTGTGGATGGTGCTGTGGCTTGGTGTGATGACAGTGTGTAATGTAGCTGGGGGCACATGCCTGAGTTCATGTAGGATGCAGACAGGGATGATATGATGCCCCATGGATACTCACATGTGTTGCCTTTCAGTAGGCAATATGTACCTGCTCACTGGTGATGAAGGGAGGGATGTGGGTACAGTACATATCCACCTATAGTGATGCTGAGCTGGGGGGGATGTTTGCCCTAACCATATCTCCATCAGGTTGCCTGTAGCTATGCTGTGTGTGTATGTGATCTGATTGGCCAACATTATAGTTTGGGTTGGTATGTTGCCTCTGAGATTGCAGACATATGGGAAGATGGCCATGTGATTGTCTCTGGTGGTTGTCTCTTATTTGTACTCATAGTTGGCCTTACAGTAATCCACCTGTGACCTCATATGCTTGTTCAGACAATGGCTGACTTGATGCCAGGTTGGTTCCTGCCCCTACTTTGCCCTGTACAGCCACTATAGGGACCAAGTCTGTGGTTTGTGTAATGCTGCTGTCCAGCAAAGGGGATTACTCTATGTTGGTGGAGGCAGGTATGGCAAGCAAGGTATTGCTGATTCCATACAACCATGTATGTGTTCAATCAGTTGTTTGCAGTGAGCATGGCCACAAAGTCATAACACAGCTGGACACTTCTCCAACTGAATAATGATAATCATGCTTATTGTACTACTCATGGCTGTGTCAGGGCAATGCAACAGCCAGTAGCTGTAGAAATGTCAGTCTTTTGGGTACACAGTAACTAAGATTACACATGTGTACAACATGTACAACTGTTTTAACTGACATTTGCATCCCATGTCTGTTCTCATGATGTGGACACATACACCTACTCATATTGACATGTGGATAGCTAATACCTCACATACATGTCTATTCTATGTCAGTATGGAACCCTAAATTCACATTCTTGCTGCACAGTCATCCCTCTCAACCTGTAACAGCAGGACATCTATTGGATGACATGCATACATGAGTGCAATGGGACAAAATCAGTGACAGTGTCTCAGTATTGCTATAACAGGTTTACTATTAAAATGTTGAATGGCACTACGTCGACTGTACTATAGTCGAACACGGAAGTTCGAAAATAGTAATGTCGACATCAAAAAAACAATCTAGGAATGGTTTTAAAATAGGTCAAGGTAGGTGTTCAGTATTATTCAGAGCTACAAACATCTCCCCTACCTCGACCCATGTTAAAACACAGTCCTAGATTTTTATTTGTCGTCGACATTACTATTTTCGAACTTTCGTGTTTGACTATAGTACAGCCGATGTAGTGCCGTTCGACATTTCAATAGTAAACCGCTATAACATACTTAAGTCATTCAGTAGCACAGTAGCCTTTGCACTGACAGGCATCCTCTGGAGGATGTCCAACAATCATATGGCAGGAAGAGAGGGGAAAGGCTAGGAGGGTGGTATTGAGGGTAAGAATTGTTAATGTTGGCAGTATGAGTGGTATAGGGACCAAGCTAGCTGATATGATGGCCAGGGGATGGTTGATATATTGTGTGAGTGCAAGAGACCACATGGAATGGGATTATGGCTGAGTGCATGGTAGGCATTTCACAATTGTGCTATCAAGGTGTGGACTGGAAGTGGAAGGCAGTAAGGTTTCTGCTGAAGGAACTGTATGCCAAGAGTGTTTTTGGAGGATGACATAAATGTTTGATAGAGTGATGCTTCTGAAGCTGTAAGCTGATGGTGTAATGATGACTGTTGTTAGTGCATATGCTATGCAAGTTGGTTGTGAGATGGATGAGAGAGAAATGTGACATCAGTTGGTTGGCATGGTGATGACTGTACCCAAGGGTGACAGACTGATCATTGCATCAGATGTCAATGGGCATGTTGGTGAAGAGAACAAAGGGGAAGGGGAATTGATGGGTATGTATGGTGTTAAAAGGCGTGGAGACAGTGAGATGGTAGTGGAGTTTGCAAAAAGGATGGACATGGCTGTGGTGAATACGCACTATAACACAAGGGAGGAGCATAGGGTGACATACAAGAGTGGAGTAAGATGCACACAGGTGGAGTATATCCAATGTAGAAGGGCCAGTTTGAAGAGTATTGGAGACTGTAAAGTGGTGAAAGAGGAAAATGTATTTAGTCAGCAGGGAATGTTGGTATGTGAGATGATGTTGGTGATCGAGATGAGGAGGAGTGTGGGGGCAGCAGGATCAAATGGTATGAATTGGAAAAGTGTGCTTGTGAGGTGGAGTTCAGGGAAGAGTTGAGACAGGCACTGGGTGGCAGTGACAACCTAACAAATATCTGGTTAAGTACAGCAGCACTAGTAAGGGAGACAGCTAGATGGGTGCTTGGGGTGCCATATGGATGGAGAAAGCAGTACAAGGACACCTGTTGGTGGACTGAGGAAGTACTAGACATTATACAGAGGCAGAGGTTGGGGAAGAAGGAGTGGTATTGTTAGAGAGATGAGGAAAGTAGGCATAAGTATGAGGAGATGATGTACATGGCAAAGAGAGAGGTGGTGAAGGCTGAGGATGGCCATATGAAGAGTTCAATGACAGGTTGGACACGAATGAGGGATGAAAGTAATTGTACCAATTGGCTGGACAGATGCACTGAGCTAGGAAAGATGTGCAGCAGATAAGGGTGATAAAGGATGATGAAGTATATGTACTCACAAGTGAGGGGAGTGTGTTGAGCACATGGACAGTGTACTTTGAAAAGCTGATGAATGAAGAGAATGAGACAGAGAAGGTTGGATGATGTGGGTATGTTGAATCAGGAAGTGCAATGGCTTAACAAGGAAGATGTAAGGATAGCTATGAAAAGGATGAATACTAGAAAGCCTGCTGGTCCACATTACACACCTATGTAAGCATGATTTTTTTAGGGGAAATGGCAGTGGTGTGCTAGGCAGACTGTTTACTGATATCTTGGGAAATGTGAGGTTGCATGAGGAGTGGAGAGAAAGTGCTTGGGTATGGTGTTAAGAATGAGATTGATGTACAGAGCTGTGATAACTACAAAGGAATAACACTGACCAGTCATAGCATGAAGTTATGGGTAAGAGTGGTGGAAGCTAGGTTATGCAGGGAGGTGAGGAGTACTGGTCAGCAGTAGGGTGTCATACACGGTAAGGGCACTACCGATGTGATGTTTGCTCTGAGACTGTTACTGGTGGAATACAGGGAAGGTCAGAAGTTGCCCTGTGTCTCTCTGGAGTTACAGAAAGCATATGACAGGGTGTTTAGACAGGAGTTGTGGTATTGTATGATGAAGTCATGAGTAGAAGAGATATATGTAAGAGTGGCACAGGATATGCACAAGGGTGGTGTGACAGCATTGAGGTCTGCATTGGAATGGATGGATGTGTTTAAGGTGGAGGTGGGATGACATCAGGGATCAGCTGTGAGCCCTTTCTGATTTGCAGTAGTGATGGACAGGTTGACAGACGAGATCATACGGGAGTCCCCATTGACTATGTTGTTTGCAGATGACATTGTGATCTGTATTGAGAGTACAGAACAGCTTTTGTAGACCCTGGAGAGGTGGACATATGCTCTAATGAGGAGAGCAATGAAGGTCAGCAGCACTAGGACAGAATATCTGTGTGTGAATGAGAGGAAGTAAGTGGAATGTTGAGGATGCATGGAGTACAGATGGCAAAGGTGGATGTGTTCAAATGATTGGAATCAACATTTCAGAGTAATGAGAACTATGGAGGAGAGGTGTAGAAGAGAGTACAGGCAGGATGGAGAGGGTGGAAAAGAGTGTCAGGAGTGCTATGTGACTGACAAGTATCAGTAAACGTGATATGTAAGTTCTACAAGAGAGTAGTGAGACCACCTATGTTATATGGGTTGGAAACAGTGGCATTGACAAAAAGGCAGAGGTCAGAGCTGCACATGGCAGAGTTACAGATGTTATTATTTGCACTGGGTGTGACACGGGTGCACAGGTTTAGCAATGTGTATATGACAGGCTCAAGCCATGTTGGATGGATATGAGACAGTGTTGGAGAGGCAGCATTATGTCAGTTTGGACATGTGCTGAGGAGGGATGCTGAGTATATTGTGAAAAGGATGTTAAAGATGTAGCTGCCAGGTAAGAGGAAGAGATGAAGGCCCCAGATAAGGTTTCTGGATGTGGTGAGAGAAGACATCCAGGTGGTTGGTGTGAGAGAGCAGGATTCAGAGGACAGGCAGAAATGGCAACATATGATCCACTGTGGCAATCCCAAATGGGAAAAGCCAGCGGACAATGAAAGGGGATGTTGTAATGTCAGTCTTCACAGATTTGGCAAGGATTTGACTGACATAACATAACCCTATGAGTAAATGACTACAAATATGAGGCACACATATGGTCAGTGTGCAGAACACTGGACAGCTGAATGGTATGAGCTCAGTATATAACATGTAGTTCAACACACACATCTGCAACAGTACTTTACTCTACACATGCTCTGTATAGTTGTCTTATATTTACAAGACAAAATGTGTATCATAGTTATATGCACAGGTAACATATGAATATATATATAACATCCCAGTAGCTGGCCTAGTCACTGCAGACAGAGCCACATGCTATGGCCATCAGTGCTGTTAAGTGGTACATCAGTACAGCAAGTCTTGTTGAGACATATGCTTTCAAACCCCTATTTTCCATTATTACAGACCACCCATTGCATTCAATTACATGCTTACTAGTTTCACATACCTTCTTTTTCTGGATATTTCACAGATATATCCTTTCTTATTTTTTTCCTCACACTACTTCAGCTTTGCACTGATGGACTGTCTATGACAGAGGTGGTTTGAATAGATGGCAGCTTGTCTTTTGTAGGTAATGCTCATGAACATGTGATAGCCTGAACACCAATTGGTGTTCCCCAGTTGCTGATTGCATGCAGAACAGCTGTGTAGTTATTCCAATAGCCAATGTCATGGCAACACACTCCTATAATTGAGTACTCCATGTGGGCATTGGCCCTTTCCCTTACCTGTGAGGAAGTGATCCTGGAGGTGTGTGAGCTAATACCTCTTAGAACAAGACCTGTGGAGAAAAGCCAAATAAATGATGAAGATTCAAGAATTAGGGGCAGAATTTGAGCATTGCTGTTATATGTTTTCAACACCTCTTTTTAACAGGGTTTGTCTGGACATGCTACTTCTGCATGGGTTTCAGTCTGACAAATTTCTGTGTCTGCATAGCTCTCAACCTTAGGGCTATCCACACAATGGTCAGAGGTTTGCCTGTAATGTTTGGTCTGTTCCACAGACAGGTGTTGTCCTTGGCAAATTAGTATTATACTCTGGTGATTGCAATAAGTACATACTACCATCCATCTGTGTTTCAGATTTTATATCCCTCAGAAAAGCTATGTTACAACAAACCCTGTAACACCAGCAATTTTCTCAGTACATAACAGCAATATTTAAAGTATGGCCATGTTTTTGGGCCTCAGTCCCAAATTATGTCAGGCTTGGTACAGATGCCATACAGTAGGAGGTTGATAGGTGGGGTCTACCATTATTTTTTTTTTTTGTCATTTCTGCTGAGAGGAAAGGGTGGACAACATGTGAGACTCTGTACATTCAAGAGGTTGGTATATGGAGAATGTTCTTAGAAGCCCTTGTAACATATTTTATGTTGGACAGAGTAACAAGTGTTTTAAAACTAGGCTGTTAGAACATGTGAGGCATATTACTGATGAGGAAGAAGACAGTTCTATAGCTGTACATTTCAGTAATTCTCACCATGGGGGTAGTAGTCATGAAAGAAGATTTGTTATGTACAGAATTGGTTTAAATTCTAAAATGCAATACTTTATCCCCTAGGGGGTTGACTGTGTAGTGTAAGTGGAGGCTGTGTGTATACATGTAATTAAGTGTAGTGGGTTACAAGGTACTGCTTTGGAAAAAGTCTGTTTCTCAGTTTGGTCAGTCATAAAAGAACAATTGTTATGTACAGAATCAATGTATGTTTTTAAATGTGATACTTTATCCCCTAGGGGTTGACTGAGGAGTGTAATTGGAGGCTGTGTATTTAAATGTACGTAAGTGTTAATTGCTTCTTCTAATTACGGCAAGTATTTCTTGTAATCTGTTACTCCTTGAAGGTTTTGGAAAAGACATCAGAGTAAAATGAACTTGTGTGTATTACTGACTGTTTGTATTTTTGTTCACTGTCTTCACTCATTATAGTTGTGTTGCTAACAGGTCAATGTATATGTCTGGCCATTGTGTATGGCCTATCATGGTTTTGTAGCAGTGTACTGTTTACTTATTATTTAGACTGGGAGGCCAGATGTGAGTGTCATGGGTCCTTTTGTATCCAACTGTGCATGCTGGTCCAGTTATCAGCAGCATATGTTTGTATGGGCATTTAGAGACATATATATATATATATATATATATATATATATATATATACACACACACACACAGATCAGTATTTCTTGGTAATATATCTGTATATTGTTATACATATACATGTATCTACACACATATTCATCTATCTATATATATGAAATTTTTTTTTCATGTATATATTTGTAGATAATAATCATTCCTGATTGCACGGTGTGTCTTTCCTATTGTAAACTGCCTGTACTGCATGATATGTTTAAAAAAAACATCCTAACATCTCACAGCTAAGATGGCCTAGTGGCAAATTGCTGTGACTATGGTGTATAGCATCCAGGGCTCAAGACTGAGTACTGCTGGTTATTTTGTTCCTGGCCAGAAGAAGGGCTGCTGGATACAGAGTGATTGAGTAATTTTAAGCAGTTGTAAGTGGGTTCATAGGTTCATAGGTAGGTACTAGGCTATCAGCCCAAGGGCCTATGTAAGCCTAGCCAACAAGGTTCCCTGGCTTACGCCACCCAAGAAAGTTATTTTCCTGTGCCACTGTCAAGCAGAGACACAGAAGTGATCCCTGGGGTGTATTTTCTATTTCCCATCCACTCATCAAGATTTTTCTTGAAGAGTGCTAATGAAGAACTTTGCTTGACATAGATGGGTAGCCTGTTCCAGAGTATGGGAAGTCTCTGGGACAGGAATCTATCCCTCCAGCATGTTCTGTTTATTGTGGTGACAAGGTTTAGGTCCCTAGAGCATGTAGCTTGGAGGGACTGGTATTTCTTTAGATGTAGCATGTCCAACAGCTCTGGGTTTGATATAGTTTTATATGTTAGGCAGAAATCACCTCGGAGTAGACGATATGCTATGGAGTAAAGCTGGAGTTTTTGAGGTGGTCAGTGTAGGACATTTGTTTGAGGCCAGTAATCCTCTTTGAGAGGTACTTCTGTGGCCTTTCCAGCTGCTGCAGATGTCTTGTGAGGTACATTCCAAAAGGGGCATTGTACTCTATAATGGATCTAATGAGTGTCGAGTAGAGGGGACCAATGACCTCTTTTTTCCTGGATAAGAACCCTTTTATGATGAGGTGTGCCATGCAAAAGGACTTCCTGACTACTGAGATGATGTGACTATCAAAGGAGAGATTACTCTCCACCTGGGTCCCAAGGTCTCTTATCACACATTCGGTGTTAAGTAGATTGCTGCCTATGTGGTAGTTCATGGGTACAGAGTTTTTACCAAAGGGGATGACACTGCACTTTTTGGCATTGAGCTTGAGGCGATGGCTCTGACACCAGGCATCTGTCTCAGCGAGGCCCTTCTGTAGGATGTCCACATAATTTGGGGACTTGACTATGGCTCCTAGTTTGCAGTCATCTGCAAACATCATTAGCCAGAGGCCTTCTGTGTTAGCCTGTACTTCAGAGAAGGAGATAACAAACAGGAGAGGTCCCAGGACGAAACCCTGTGGTACTCCACTTGTCACTGCTTTAGGTCAGATTTGGCATCTCCAACTTTTACAGTGTGGGTTCTGTCAGTAAGCCAGTTGGCAACCCATCTTGTGATGTAGGGATTTATACCTAGTTTAGTGGGTTTAGCTATAATTCCAGAATGGAGGATGGTGTTGAAAGCCTTGGCGAGGTCAAGATAGGCTGTGTGAACCACCTTACCCTCATCTACAGCTTTGGTGACTGCCTCAAAGAAGTCGATCAGGTTCAGGAGGCATGATCTGCCTTTCACAAACCCAAACTGGGTGGGATCCAGAGTTTGGAGGTTACCAATGTCTTTGTTTATGAGTTCCATAATGAGACGTTTCTACTACTTTCCATGTTTGATTCTTTAACTCGCTTTTTAATGGTACTTTCTTGTAAATTATGTTTTGGTGTTTGTAAATTTTTACAAATCAAAATATGTAAATTGTAAATTTTTGTTAATCTGATGATGCATCATTCTATATTAATGTTATTTTCTAATAGTTGTATGATATATCTCTGTGCTTTTTTTTTCTGAGGATGTTTTTAATATTTTTTTTACTGGAGCTTTTCTCCTCGGGCCTCCACTAAAAATGGACATGTATCCAGTTGGATTAGCCCGGTCAACAAATGTAAAATAAATAAATAAATGGCCTTGCAGACCAGGCTCATCAGGCTAATAGTTCGATAGTTCCTGGTATCAGTGGTGGCTCTCCCTTTGTAGAGTGGGATAACTGTTGCTGTGCACAATTCAGTGGGCACAAAGCCTGATGCAAGGCTATTATTGAACATGGTGCTTAAGTGGGGAGCCAGTTTGTTCTGAAGATCGTGTAAAATGCAGCCTTGGGATGTTGTCCAGTCCCATGGATGCTGTGTTTTTGTCTTTAGAGAGTGCAGTTTTTACCTGTGTAGTTGTGATTACAGTGACCTGCATTCTTCCTGTATAGATATGGGCCCTTTAGGGGGTGAGGGGGAGTAAAGTTAGCACTGAACCTATCTGCCAGGATGTTGGCAATATCAGCTCGTTCTGTAATTTTCGTGACTTTGTGCTGTAACTCAGAGCAGATCTGGGTGTTGCCATCAAGATTCTTGACATAGCTATAGAATGCATTGTGGTTGTCCTTAGAATTAGTGGTGATTTTGTTTTCGTAGCTAGCTTTGAAGGATCTTATAAGGGATCTCAGCTTCTTACTGAGGCTGACCAGGGAGCTCCTCCACTCATGGCATTTTAATCTCTTTTGCAACAGTTTCTTCCTTCTGTTGTACAGTTTGTTTATGGCAGGGGTCCATCAGATTGGCTTCCTTTTTTTGGAGGATAGCGTCTTGGTTCTGTTTGGGATAGCACAATCCATGCACTCGTGTATGTGATATGTATTCTTGGCCTTGGACAGTGGTGTGTTAACCAAAGCAGCAGTATTACTGGGTGCCTGGCAGTGTACTGGTATTGTGATTGGTCCTTTGGGGGTGGAGAGAGGGGTAAAGTTGCCACTGAATCTGTGTGCCAGTATATTGGCAATATCTGTTGCCTCTGTATAGGAGTTAACATTGTGCAGTAGCTCAGAGCACATGTTGGTATTGCCGTGGAGATTCTTTACATAACTATAGGAGGCCTTGTGGATGTCTTTACGGTGTGTTACAATTCTGTTTTCACAGCTAGCTTTAAAGTATTTGATGAGGAAGAAGCTCGTCTTTTTGTTGAGCCTGATAAGGGTTTTTTTTTTCCAGTCTTGAGACTTCACCTTATTCCATATCAGTTTCCTCCTTCTGTTGTAGAGTTTCTATGGGTAGAAGACCACCAGATTGGTTTCCTTTTTCTGGAGGAGAGCATCTTGTGTCTATTGGGTATGGTGGAATCCATGCATTTGTGTACGTGTTTGTACTGCATTGGTGTGTGTTTGGAGGTCATGCAAGTAGTCTCCATTTGCAAGGGTGCCATGAAGTTAGCCACCTCTGATCTTTGGAGGCCAAAGTTAGCTTTGGAAAGGTTTTTCATGGTGGTTACCTTTGCAGGGGAGTGGGAGGGATATGGATTCCTAAGGTGATGACATTGTGGTCAGATCTAACCATGGCAGACTTGATTATTGGTGTGCAGCAACAGTCGCCCATGTTAGTACTGACTAGGTCAATGATATTGCTACCTGTAATGGGTGTAGAAATTAGCTGGTCCAGGCCATTGGAATGAATGCATTCCAGGCAACATTGGGTAAGTGCATTGATACATGGGTAGCTTTCACTGTTAATGGAGGGGTAATTGAGGTCAATCAGTATGATAGTGTTAGGCTGGACAGTAATATTCTCCAGGCCACTTAGGAATGTAGGGTTTGACTCTCGGGACATTGTTGGGGACCTATAGCAGGCAATGATTTGAATTGCTGTCTTACCCTCTGTTAGCTACACCTGCAGTATCTGTGATGCATTATGTTGGGCAACCAGTGTGGACATGTGTGCATCCTTTGTGGATAATGAGTGCTTTGAGTGAGTGCCTTTTGAGATTTAGACTTCTAGTGTTAAGCAGCATGACCCTCAGATTGCATTTGTTTGTATCTGTTATATATTTAGGTATATTTATGTATGTACATATATATATATATATATATATATATATATATATATATATATATATATTTATATATATATGTCTGTGTATTTATAAACTTTTCTATATATATCTGCATGTATATATGCATATATTTTACATGTATATCTCTCTAGGTATATTTTGTGTCTAAATTTGTCCAGATACATGTATCACCATACATAAATACATGAATATATAGAAAACCTGACTGATTCTAAAGAATCTTTTCCCTACTGTTGAATGACTCTACTGACTGATATGTTTGGAAAAGCATCAGCATTTTGTAGAGGCCACATGGTGTAGTGGTACATTGCTCTGACTATACTGTATAGGGCCCTCAGGCCAAGACTTGGCAGGACTGATACTTTTGTTGCAAGGCAGGACAGTTGCTGCTGTAGACACAGATATAAGGCAATATTTCAAAGAGGTCCCTAGTTTGGGCTCCTTGACCCCCATTTTGACATTGTTTGGACAGATTTGTTACAGTAAGAGGTTTGGGGTATGGATCTGATGTGCAACTCCAATACATATATATGTAAATATATATATATATGGATCCATATCAGATCCATGACAGAACATTTACCCGATGACCAAATCACCAAGACCATATCGCCAGCACAACACATCACCGACAATGGTAAGTATAACTACTATGGAATGTAATGTATTCCCGTTTGCACAATAAAATAAATTAAAAAAAACATGTATATAGCAGGGGGGCAAGCCCCCCTTCACCTCCCATGTGGGGGGCAAGTCCCCCCACAATCCCCCTACTTAAATATACCAACTCCGAGATCGCATCACATTGCAGAAATGGGAATACATCCCATTCCGCACTACTTATACTTACCATTGTAGGAGATCTGCTCTGACAGCGATGTGGTCTCAGTGATCTGGTCGTCAGGTAAGTGTTCTTTAGTGGAACTGATAGGTTCCATTATATATACATATATATTTATATATATATGTCTAAATATATATCTCTATATATATATATATATAAATATATATATATATATATATATATATATATATGTGTGTATATTTATACATATATATATATATATATATATATATATATATATATATATATATATATATGTATATATATGTATCTTTTGTGTGTGTGTGTGTGTGTGTGTGTGTGTGTGTGTGTGTGTGTGTGTGTGTGTGTGTGTGTGTGTGTGTGCATAGATATATCTGTATGTATTGATTTACTTTTCTATCTAATAATGTATTTCTAAATGTCTATATTTCAATGTATATCTCTACATATATTATGTATTTATTTTTCCATATGTATATGCATCTCCATACACATATACAACTTGACTAATTCTACAGAATCTTTTCCTTAATGTTGAATGACTCTACTGAATGATATGTTTGAAAAACATCACCCATATCTGCAGTTCAGATGGCTTAGTGGTAGATTGCTGTGGCTATGGTGTGCAGGGTCCTGGGTTCAAGTTTTGCAAGACCTGATTATTTTGTTGCTGGGCAGAACAAGGGCTGTTGGATACAGAGAGATTAAGACACTTTTAAGCAGTTGCAAGTGGGTTTGCATGGGTTTGCGACACTTATGTCCACTTAAACCCACCCTAATTTTAAATAAAGAAAAGAAAAAAAGGGAGACAGGAAAGTGGTGAAATGGGGGCAAGCAGGGGGCAAAATAAGATGAGAGGCAGCTAGGAATGTTCAGGACAGGTGTAGGACAGGACCATAGCTCTGCATTTCTTCGACAGTAGCAGCTGATATGAATGTGGACAATTTGGAATTTAGAGCCTCACACCCCACAGGGAGGGGTGTGGGTGACATACAGTAATGATAATTAGTGGGATAGATTGAGTAAGGGGACCGTGTCTCTGGGAAAAATGCAGAGTTATGTATGGGACGTGATTTTTTTTTTTGGACAGATGTTCTTTTATTTTTTTTAAGGTGAGAGTGGGATGTTGGGGAAGAAGTGTAGGTAAGTGTGGGTAGGGATGTTTGGTAGGAGAGGTTGCATTGACAGACAAGACACACAAGACAGCAGACAGGGGTGGTGTGTGACACATGAGGGGGAGACACCTTGGATGGGGAGGGTGGTTGCGAATCAGATGCCCATGAGCCCCTAGATGGTAGTAGTGGGACTGATGTCCCCAACCGATATCAGTCATCATTACTCCTTCACAGCCCCGAAGGTGGCTATGCTGGGGGCTGAGCTGAAGGGGCCAGCTGCCCCTCAAGCTGTGCCAGTCTGCCCTCCACCTGGCGCAGTCGTTCATCCAGCTCCGAGTTGGAGGACACTGTGCGCCATGCCACGGACCACTCGCTGGGTGACAACATCCTCACAGCACCTGTGTACAGGGGGAGGACAAGCCCCATATCCTGCAGTGGTTCCACCTGAGGGTGATGCAGGACCAGCAGATGAAGGAGGTCCAGGTTGGGTCCCAGACATGCTGGGACCCAGTTCCTCAGCCAGGTGCAGTGGGAGAGGCAGATCCGCCAGGATCGGCCTTCCTGAACGTGCTATGGAGTGAGAATTAACAAGGTGTATTGGTTAGTCATGAACAAAACATGTCAACATTCGTCAAAACAGCATGCATGGGTCTTCCAATTGACCCAGAACAATGGAATTGTAACAGTGGCATGGCAAACAGAACACATGCAGAAACTGAATGGCAGTCAGGATTGCAACAGAATGCTGGTTATATTTATGGCAACAGGACAACAACAATGGTTCTTCAACAAGGTATGTTAGTATGCACACAGTTTTAAATATAATAACCAAATTGGAACAAAGGTCCCAACAGTAAGTTTTGGTAACAACATACCCATATTACATTTTGTGCAATTATTGGAGCAGATGAGTGGTGGGGGAAGAGGAAATAATTCCATTAACAACTGCATTCAGTGATACTTCTCAATACACTACTGTTCAGTACTCTACAGTTCTGCCCTCCCTTAATCTCTATAAAGTAGGCAAACAGCAACAAGGAGAAAATCAGTCCCAATGTAGATAAAAGCAGGTTAAAATACTTGAGAAACAACAATGGGACAACCACGCCAAAGCACATATATTTAATAAACAATAAGCAGTAAACAGATAAGCACTTTCAGATATGCATCCTTCATCAGATCAATACAAAAAATATATAATCAGTCTGCATATAAATACACTTGAAAAAGCAATTACATTAATTAAAACCTTTAACCAATTAACATTTTCTAGCCTTTAAAATAAGTTTTAAAGGTATAAAACCATTTAAGCCTGGTGGAACATCAGCTCTCAAACCAGCTATCTAGAGGGTTTCTTTAACTTCTGTGGCATTCTTTATATCACCACCTGTAAGTGCAAGAGTGTAAATATCCAAAGCCATAAATTTAAAATCATGCTGTGTAAATTCATTAATATATTGAGCTACTGCACTTCTTTGCACATTTCTCCGTATATCACCCATATGCTGTAAAATACATTCCTTTAACATTCTATTGGTTTTACCTTTTAGTAACAGGATGCTCAAACACATTATCAGTCTTAATACACCTGCATGCATTACATCTTTTACATGGATATGTACTTGATTTGCCACTATATAATTTACCTAGGTTATTCTTATCACCAGGTCCTGGTCTGTAACATAACGCACTCTTTAAGTTACGATTTCTCTTGTAGTTGAAGTTTGGCACATCACCTACTATATACACTGATGTGTTTGAGCATCCTGTTACTAAAAGGATATATAAGTGTTCACATTATGTATATTGTTCTACTTAAAATGTGACTTATATAGCAACCTGTTGAGAATGCAGTTCCTTTTATGCTGGCAAAAGACAAACTGTTTGCTGCTTATTGTTTATTAAATATATGTGCTTTGCCGTGGTTGTCCCATTGTTGTTTCTCAAGAATTTCTCCCTTAACCTCTACCTGGGCCATGGAGCTACTAAAGCACATACACACCTGTACATATGTGCTCCTGGAGTACTATGGGGCAAGGAATGACAACTCTATGTACATAAGTATAGGGGACTCATACCTGTCATACTTATTGGTACAAGTAACAATGTGTTCCCTGTCCTGCTGTTCTGTAGATGTGCTTTTAGCATACTTGTACTGTGATGTTATCTGGATGCAGGTATTTTGGCAACAGGGGAAACTATGACAGTGTGACACTTGAGAGGCTTGTATTGGCCAGACTGCATAGTGTAGATGGATAGCCTGCTTCTATTTTTAGGACCGGGACTGCTCAACAGAACATTTGTACACATTTCATACAAATACCCATCATACCGCTTCTGCAAATATTTCTTTACCTGTGGGGAAAATATCTGTTCACAATAGATTAGTGTTTCTACCAATATTCAAGTTTACAGCTGTAGAACTAGAAAGACATGTTAGTAGCAGTCCCTGGATTCGAACCATGGTGTGTGTATGTTTGAAAGAGAACTATAGATCTAGTCCTTATCAGACTAAGGTACTGGGGAAGTGGTGTCTGTTGCTTGAGTTATTTCTGTCTAATACATACTTTTCTACACACTCTACTTTTTTATCAAATGTCTTTTTATTTGTTTTCCATAATAACTACAACAAAAATCAGAACACAAACTGCTGATGTTACTGTTTACACAATATGAGCAGATTATTAAAACTAGACATTTGGACATTTTAATAAAACATACTTCAATTTAGAATCAAGTTAACGCACTCTACTTTTGCAGTCTGCACCTGTTAGTGTCTCACACTTTCCTGTACATTCAGGACTACATACAGCTGAAATGCAAACATTAACACAAGGCAATGCTGGCAGGAACACAGTACAACACATTACTGAAGAAAATATTTACTTTTGCATTTTGTCGGTTATTTCAGATCCACATTCTGAACTATGCAGACAAACAGTGCTAAATCACTTCACCTCAGTTACTGCATGCTTCAGCAGCTACACAATTGCAATTTTCTGATACAAGACAAATTAAAGACAACATTTTGTGGTAGTCAGTTGTATTATTTTTGACATAACAGCTCTTTCTATAACTTAGAAATCAACAGTTAGTATTACTGCATGACCTGCACAGGAGGACTGCTTCTCATTTGTAACTGTTACAGTAGCCCTGACACAGCAGTTTCTTAGCAGGTTCTTTCAGACAGCCAAATACATATCCTACTCTTACTCTCCTCAATTGTACCTTATTTGCTACAAAACTCTGTATTGCACAGTAGCTGGCACTACTGAGTTCTAACACTGGCAGCATGACACCAGCAGATATTACAAATATTTCTGTACTCACCAAACTCTCGGCGCAGTCAGACCAAGAGCTGAGCATGGGCATCAGTGTCCGTGGCCCTCTCAGTTGCAGCTATATGGGGAAAGAACACACATTAAACATACCTGTACAGCAACATATACAATTTTTAAATAATTATTTACAAATACACAGACTGGACACTTACAAACTTCTGGGACCTCCTCCACCCGTGCATCTTGGATCCACTGGGCCAAAAGCTCACCCCTCCTACACTTTTGGTCATCATAGTGATGACGCACCTGCTCACCAGTTCGGGGAATGCCATTGGCACTGGTGAGATTGTGTGCCAGATGGTCCTAGGCCTCCGCTTTGTATTGGGAGCCCTGGTACTGAGCCTGCAGCAGTCTAGCTTCATGGTAACCCTGGACTCTTGGATGCCCCACCATTGCGCCCAAAAGTGAACACCCTCTTTTATGTCTGACATTGTTGCTGCCCTAATCAGACTCAAAGAGATATGGCTGTATTCCCGCCTGTGCAGTTTAAATAAGGCCATTTTCTTGCACTTTCCTGTGCTTGGCCGATTTTCAAATATGCTAAGCTATGCTTAACTCCATGAAAATCCACTTAGCAAGGCTTAAACTAGATAAGCAAAGCTTACAGTTGCTAAGGATTGCTTATATTTTCATGCTTAAGCAATCCATAGCTGGTTTCAGCAGAGCTGTGGCAGGCTTAGCTGTCCACAAACAGTAATTTAAAAAAAAATTAGAAACATTTTTTACATTTCCATATGGTACTAAAGTACGTGAGGCATATGACTTACAAATATCATTCCAATTCATAAAAATTAATTTACAACTGCTTCCACACATAAAATATATCAGATAGAGCTGTGATTTGAAACATGTATGTCTTGCACACCAACCCAGAGCTCTAACCACTATGCTACATTGAGTTTTCCTACATAATTCTATTTGACTCTCAAACAGCATTTAAGCTGCGCTGAGCAAAGTGTCGCAACATGCAAACCCACTATGTTTTGCTTAAACTTTCTTTTTTATTGTAAGAAAAATAAAAAAAGAATTTTTAAATTACTACATATATTTATCAGCAGGTTGCAAGCATGTGGGGCAGGGATCTGGCCACTCCAGGAACAGTCATGTACTGTGCGGGCTACCTCTTAGGGATTGTGTGCTTACTTTTTTTTTTTTTTCAATGTCCAGAGACATTGACATGCTCTGTTTTACATTTCAGTGTCCACGGAAAATGAGATAATGCAAAATATTAGAGCCAGGCTCTAATATTATGCTGCTTCCTTGTTTGAAAGTGCCGTATTGCACTTTCTGAGTGCAGGGGGTATGTTTAAGCGTCCATGCAGGGCTTATACACGCCCCCTGCACTCATCCACAGACATTGTAGGTGTAGGAATACAGCAGTGTGCCATCATTAATATGTAGGGAGTGCTGCTGCTGTATTCCTACATGGAACAGTCCGTGCAATAATAGACTATTCTTGCACGGACTGTTCATGAATCCGAGGGACAGTCTCAGCACTGTTGCATAGAAGACATCCCCTTTAACTTAACCCAGTGATTTCTTATACATTTTCTGTCAGTTGCAAGCTCTGGGGAAATTTGTAGCAAGTGGGCTATAGCTCCCATCATTGCTTTGCTCTTCATGAAATTCTGTATTGTGGCAGAAAGATGTTAATGTGTATATATATATATATATATATATATATATATATATATATATATATATATATACAAACACACACACACACACACACACACACACACACACATATATATATATATATGGGTCTACTTTCATAGACCGAAGCGCCACTTTACCGACACCCGGAAGACCGAGACGGAACGACCGAACAGGTAGGTTACCGAAAACGCGATATCCCGACGGCTGAGAGACCGACAACGGCAGCGTGTGAGCGCGATACGGTAAGTGTGCGAAAGTGACAGATGTAGTATTGGGGAGCGGACAGGTAAGTGTACGATACTGAGGGATTTTAGGATAGTGTGTGGAAAATGTGAGTGTGCGGTGGTGTCGGACTAAGGGTTCCGTGAGGTAAGTGTGTGGAAGTGACGAGAGCTGTGTAGGGTAGTGTTAAGTGTGTTAGGGTTAGAATGCGGGTGGAGTGAGTGTGCGATAGTGATGGGCTGAATGTTTTAGGGTGTGTTAAGTGAGTTAGGGTTAGGGTGCAGGTAGGGTGAGTGTGCGATAGTGACGGTGTTGGGGTTTAGGGGTGTGTTAAGTGAGTTAGGGATCGGGTGAAGGTAGGGTGAGTGTGCGATAGGGACTGTGATGAGATTTAGGTGTGTTAAGTGAGTTAGGGTTAGGGTGCGGGTTGGGTAAGTGTGCGGTAGTGTCGGACGTTAGGGTTAGGGTTTAGGTTAAGGTTAGTGGATATGTTGTTGTGTGCAATGTGTATTTGGCGTTTTTTGTGTCGGTGTTTTGGTGTTCGGTATGTTGAGTTGTCGGTGTGGTGTGTTGTCGGTTGTTTGGGGTGGGGAAAATGTGTGTCGGTGATTCGTACGTTCGGTCTATGAAAGTAGACCCATATATATATACATATATACACACACACACACACACACACACACACACACACACACATATATATATATATATATATATATATATATATATATACACACACACACATATATGGTCTACCTGAAAATATCGAAACCAGAGATGATCGAAGACCACATCATTGAAATGAAATGAATTAAAACCCAGTTCATCGACAGACCAGTTTAATGAAGATCTTCCCAAGGTAATCCATGAAAGTGAACTTTGCCCTTTTCCCAACTGTAGTGTGATTTTGGAGTTTTTTATATTTAGTAAGGCGGGTGTGGGGGTATAGTCCCCTACCTGGGTGGGTTTATAATGGTGCGGTTTAGGTTTCGTGTGTTGTTGACTGAGTAAGATGGTCACTGATCCGGTCTGTCAATGAACGGGTTTTCATTTATTTTGTCTCGATGATGTGCTCTTCGATCATCTCAGGTTTCAACGTTCTGAAGTAGACCCATATAAATATATATATATATATATATATATATATATATATATATATATATATATATACAGTGGATATAAAAAATGTACACACCCCTGTTAAAATGCCAGGTTTTTAATATAAAAAATAAAAAACGTACAATAAGCTGGTTGCATAATTGTGAACACTCTTAAACTAACACTTTGTTGACGCACCTTTTTATTTAATTACAACGTTCAGTCTTCTTGGGTAAACACCTAACATCAATTAAAGAGACTCTGATTAACCCCAAATAAAGTTCATCTGTCCTAGTAGGATTTTTCTGACATATACTCAGTTGCCTGTTACAGCAAAAGTCATGGTTCACAGAAAGCTTACAAAGCAACAAAGGGATCTCATTGTTGAAAGATATTAGTCAGGAGAAGGGTACAAAAAAATATCCACAGCATTGGACATACCATGGAACACAGTGAAGACAGTCATCAAAAAGTGGAGAAAATATTGGACAACAGTGGCGTTGCAAAGAACTGGACGTCCCTCCAAAATTGATGAAAAGACAAGATAAAAATTGGTCAGGGTGGCTGCCAAGAGGCATGCAGCAGCACTGAAGGAGCTGCAAGAATTTCTGGCAAGTACTGGTTGTGTACTACATGTGACAACTATCTCCTGTATTCTCCATATGTCTGGACTATGAGATAGGGTTGCAAGACAGAAGCCTTTTCTTACACAGAAAGACATCCAGGCTCAGCTAAAATTTGCAAAACAATACATCAAGTTCCCAAAAGCATCTAGGAAAATGTGTTATGGTCTGATGAGACCAAGGTTGAACTTTCTGGCCACAATTCCAAAAGGTACGTTTGGCACAAAAACACTTCACGTCACCAAAAGAACACCATCTCCATGGTAAAGCATGGTGATGGCAGTATCATGCTTTGGGGTTGCTTTTGTTCAGCTGCAACTGGGGCTTTAGTCAAGGTGGAGGGAATTATGTACAGTTTCAAATACCAGTCACGTTTGGTCCAAAACCTTCAGGTGTCTGTTAGAAAGCTGAAGATGAAGACGAATTTCACCTTTAAACATGACAATGACACCAAGCATACATCCAAATCAACAAAAGAAGGCTTTACTAGAAGAAAATTTAAGTTTTGGAATGGCCCAGCCAGAGCTCAGGCCACAATCCAATAGAAAATTTGTGGGGTGACCTGAAGAGGTCTGTGCACAAGAGATGCCCTCCCTATTTGACAGATTTGGAGCATTTTTGAAAGGAAGAGTGGGCAAATATTGCCAAGTCAAGAGGTGCCATGCTGATAGACTCCTACCCAAGAAGAATGAATGCTGTAATTAAATCAAAGTATTACTTTAAGGGTGTGCACACTTATGCAACCAGCTTATTGTACATTTTATATTTTTCCCCTAACAGATTTGTTTGTTTTTCAACTGAATTGTACAGGTTATATGTCACATTAAAGGTGGGAAAAGTTTTGAAATGATTTACTGTGGTCTCATTTTCTGTCTCACAAAAACCTGGCATTTTAATGGGGGTGTGTACACTTTTTATATCCACTGTAGATTCAGGATAAAGCTATGAAATCCACCACGAAGTATAAAACACTTTATTCACCACAAGTAAAACGAACAAGCGCTTTCACATACACCGAGTATGCTTCATCAGGTTACAATATTCAAATGAAAACCTTCAGCTTATATACTCTACTGAGTCATTTCATTAATCAATTAAACATTATTCCTTCTGTTGGTAATTATATAATTAAACCATTAAAACCATTATACATGGATTCACTCATTTAAAGCAACAGCTACGGGAATTGTCTTAACTCAGCTTATGAATATGGAACTTCGCTGTTATAATAATATATTACAAAATTAAAAGCAATAATTATTATACATATGTAGATATACATAACTTCAAATTCTAAAACTTCATACATTACATAGTGCTATATTATGTCTTATTAGAGCACTAACATAATGTATATCAAAATATAATACAGATAAAATCTATAGTAAAATCTATAATGAAACTGTTCTGCTAAATCAACATATTATAAACATATGGAATTGTAAAATTGATAAATAACTACATATAACCGTATAGACACTAAGGGTATGCTATATAATATATCTTACTATATGACATATAGAATCTGTTGTTAACAAATGAGGTCCTATATAATACATTTACACATCTGTGAGACTAATGCAGTATGTATATATATAAATAGTATATAGTCTTATGGAGATATTTTATCCAATGACTATCATGATGTTGCTTCAGAACTCAATACCCATATATAAATATTCAGCTGTAAAACAATTATGAAAACTATATATAGAATAAGGTGTGTGGTCATCTTACCAAAAGATGTAAAGTGCTATCAATAAATAAGTAGTAAACTATGTGACATCATAATAGTTCGATATATAATGCATAGATATATTAATAAGTTGATCTTAAAATATCATCCATTAGTTATCTACGTGCTTCTAATATTGGTTTTATACTGGTACTAATATTTAATCCAGGTTCTATATGGGCTCGTAGTTTAAAAATCCAGTCTAGCTCTATTTTAGCTAGTGTGTTCATTTTGTCACCTCCTCTAGCTAAAGGTTCAACTACTTGTAGCACTCTGAATTTAAAATGATGATCTTGATTAGTGCTAATATGTTTTGCTAAAGCATTTGTAAGCTTCATCTTTCTGATGTCATAAATGTGGTTGTAAATACGGTCTCTTAGTCTTCTTGAAGTGAGACCCACATAAAATGCTTCACATTTCTCACAGTTGGCTAGGTATATTAAGTTGGTGGTGTTACATGTAGCATTTATCTGGAACCTGTAAGTATATTTCAAAAATGGTGACGTAAACTCATTCCCAGTATTAATGAATTTACACATATTGCACTTCCCACATGGCCAGGTGCCCTTCTTACAGCCAACATTTCTAATTTTTCCAATTGTATTTGAATTCTTAATCATTCTATCTTTGCACAATAACCTCTTCAGGTTCATCTTATTCTTAAACCTGAAGTGAGGGATAGGTCCCATTAAATCTTTAACACCATTTTCCATTAAAAGGATATCCCAATTCCCTTTTATAATTTCTATAATGTTATGTATGTCATTCGAATAACTCAATGTGAAGGCTAACCTAGCTTCGTTAAGATGTTGTTCAGAAAACTGCTGAGTACTTCTATCATATAGCTGTTTATTTCTTATTCTACCATTATTTCCATTACAAGATCTATTTAGAAGGCTATGGGGATATCCCCTGTCTATTAGTAACTTATCCAATAATGTAAGTTGTTTGTTTCTCTCATGTTCATCAGTGCATATCCTATTGATTCTGGCTCTCTGATTTTGTACTATGTTGGGAAAAATAAATCGGGGGTGCATACTACAATGGTTCAGAATCGCATTCTTCCAACAGGGTTTCCTATATAATTGCATAATGAGTGTATTACTAGTATCCTTCAATATAGTTATATCTAAAAAATCAATCCTATCATAGGAAAACTCTATGGTGAATCTCAAAAAGTCAGTCGTTGATTCCAAATATTCAACAAATCCATTTAGCATTGACTGCTCACCCTTCCAAAATATTAAGATATCATCTACAAAGCGTCTATATAAGACTATATTCTCCATATAGTGGCTATTAAATAGATGCTTAGATTCCCAATAGTGCATGACAATATTGGCGTAAGTATTTGCACATGGGGTGCCCATTGCAACACCCCATGTTTGCATATACAGATGGTCTTTGTCCTTGAACATGAAAACATTGTTCTCTAGGACTAGAGTCAGTAGTGTGCATACCAAATATTGCAAGTCACTATTCAATGATTTCTCCTCTAGTAGAACCTCTCTCACTGCCTCCACTCCATAATCATTAGGTATCACTGTGAACAGATTTTTAACATCCAAAGATACTAAAATTAAATTCGAATCATCACTTATCTGAGGTACTATTCGTTGTATATCATCAAGTAGTGTATAGGTGTTATTCAAGATAGTGGGTATCCTCCTGGCTACAGGACCTAATTTATATTCAACAAACTTGGATATATACTCAGTCACCCATTTCTCTCCCGCTACAATGGGTCGTAAAGGTGGGGGGAATTCCATTTTATGTATTTTTGGGAGACCTTTTATGTTAGGCACATTAGGTGCTTCAATCAATCCACTGTAGATATATACCCAAGAAAGACAGAGAGAGAGAAAATGCCCGCATTTTTTTAGTTGTAACCCTAAACTGACTTTCTTATATCAACTGAGTAATAATTAGTTCTGAAAGTTTAATAACTTTAGTCACAAAATTATATGCAATGAGCATTTTCAGTGTCATTATGTTTTATCCTGTAAAATGAAAATAAATAAATAAATGCTGCTCTTTACATGCTAATTAAGGGCTCTTGAAATGTGCACATAATGTTGCATGCACAAGGTTTCATTTACAAATGCTGCCTAAGTAACTTAGGTGTAGATGACGTATTAGTGGCACCCTGTATGTTTTGCAGCTCCTTTGTTTCTCAGAGAGAAAGCAGAGCTGCTGAACACCAAGACTTTGGCTAGTATTAACAGACAAAGTGCCTTTTATGCAAAGTCATGCAGTATAGCTTACATGGTAAGCAAGCTTGTCAGATTCTTAGTGCTAATGTTACCTACATCTACAGCTCCACACTTCTTCACAGCAAGAGTTTTACCACCATATTTAAATGTGGCAGTCAAAACTACCTCTGTTGTGCAGAGGGATGGAGCCATGACTACAATTCAGTTGACTGTGGTTTGGCTAGTGGCCTTAGCACTGGAGGAGCCAGACAGGGGAAAAAGAAAGAGTGAAGGGGCATTGCCTGCTTGCCACTCACAGAGGGAGGGGGAGAAAGGGTTTGCATGGACTCAGAGGCACACAGAGTGGTGTGTTTTCCATGTTGAAGACTGCACAGACCATCACTTGTTCTAAAGGGAGAGAAGCAAGGCTAATTGAAGGACACACCACTTGCAGAAGTGAAGGGATGTCATTTATAAACAGCCCATTGAACATCTCTCTTTTGCACCCCTTTGAGTGACTAAAAATATAAGGATGGAAAGAAATACCAAATCAGCAAGGGAGAACGTTTCCATATGTTTATATGCCTTCAGAACCTTCTCATTTTGTAAATGTGAACATGCAGCTCTGGTCAGCATTTAGCCTTTAATATTTTCTGCATCCACAGTACAGTTCCCCACACCACTGTCCAAAGTGAAGAAGGACTGTGGGAAAGCGGATCCACCTAAGTTATAAGCCAACTCCACAGGTCACTTCAATGAAGCAGGTGCCTGTTGCTGGACACAGGTGTGCCTCCACCACACCATCCTTCCCAGTATGCACTGGGTAAAGCTCTTGCAACAGTTTTCATGTGTGGATGGTAGTGTATCAGCATATCTGGACTGTGAACTGTACCCTCACACTATCCCATGTTTTGTCTCCTTCATATATATGAATAGTTACTGCTGTCTGCAACTGTACCCTGTCTGTCCCCTTCCATCACTGGTCTGCATCATGTGGTACCTATGTATCTGGCATCACATATTCCACCCCCTCAAGAAAATAAAGTTCAAGTACAAATCAGTTATAATATCACAATGTCCTCTGTCCATTGTTGTGTGCACCTCCACTTTCTGGGCTGTGCAACACAACATTATAAGGATTGCAAGTCATTCTCAAGTATGTGTGGTGCAGCTCCAGAGGTACTCTCCAGGTAACTTGGTGCAGCTTAGTGTCAGTAAGACAAACCTCTCAGCAGTGCATGTTTCACATGCAGCATACTTCAGCGCAGTACCCCCCTCCACATACGGCCTGTGTCTACTAACATCACAAATGACCATGGGTGTAGTATGCAAAACTCTGCAATTCCTGTGCGCAACCTTCTCTCAGCAGGCAGATGAGGAGGATTTCCCCCAACAACAGCAAAACAATAGAGATAAAGTTGCTTATACATTCTCTCTACATGTCACTGTATCTGTTAGCCTTACCACAGCATCTGTAGCTCTGTTTTTCCTCCCTGAATTGACATCTTCCATCTCCACTATGTTATTTTTCTCTGTGACAAATTTCTGTAGTGTAATAACCAGAAGCCATGGCTTATTTTATTACAGAACTTCAAGGCTTATAGCATAGTAGTTCAACTAAGGAGAAAATTCAGTTTATCTGTCTCAGTCACTATGTTACACAATGTGTACCAGGTCAAAGTTGCACACTGAGACTCATATCTGACCATGAACATGAATAAATGGCCATAAGAGCACATTGCACATTCCAGGAGGGTCACTGATTTTTTTTTATTTTATTGTATTTTATTTTTTATTTATCCTTTGTTAACTGGATTACTTTCACTAGACTAGAGGCCTTTTTCCATAGGAGGCCGAAGTGGTATTTTATACTAATAGAAATTTGGCCAAGACATTGGATAGCCTCCCCTACTAGTCATTGTTGTAAGTGGGATCCATTCTGCATGAGCACTTCCTGTTTCCATTCCAGGTGCAGAGGTGGCCCAAAGAAACAGGAAGGCAGATGGAGAGAGATGAAGATAATGGAATGGTGAGAGAAATGGAGGAGAAAGCCAGTATCAAGACCGGATAATGTGTGCAGGATTCTGAGATGTTTCAAAGAAATCTGTTTAATGGAGATGAGTCAGCAAATTATGTATATACAATTACAGCCCTCCAGTTTGAAGGTTGCAGGATGATTTACTTAAAGAAATGTTGATGTAGAGTGATCCAGAAAATGAAGGGGACATTTCCTGGGAGGGACATTATGGAGAAAATACAAAAGGAGAATGTACAGATTATCCTGAAGAATAGTGGTGAGTGGGGAAAGAAAACATATACAGAGGAAGTAAAAAAAGACAAAAGGGGAATAGCAGAAAAGAAAAGAAAAGGCAGTAGAAAATAAAAAACAGAAGTTTGTGGTAAGGATTTAAAGTAAAGAAGACAAGGAAATGGACAGGTATGATGGCGGGTCTACTTCACAATGTCAAAAGCTGACAATATCGAAGCTTATATTGCTGACATCACAACATCGAAAGCAGAGAACATCGTGCAGGTACACGGAAATCTCTGTAGGGGAAGATTTTCATTCACCTCAATGTAGTGCGGTCTCATAGTTGGAATGTTTAAGTAGGGGAGTGTGGGGGATGCAGGGGGGCTTGCCCCCCTACCTACACTAGTTAGTTTTTATTTTTGTTTGTTTTTTTTTTAAAACGTTATTCAATGTTTTACTACATCGATCACTAGAGGTCGACCTTTAGTAATTCGATGTAGTAAGATTTCAATAACGTGATGTAGACCCACGATGGCTCCTTTGGGTGTAAGAGCACATGAGGCATTTATTCTTATTAACAAAGGGACATTTTGTGACATTATATTTGAGCAGTGGTGGCTCATGATATCGGATTGCAGGACTGCAGCCCCCCCCCCCAGCTGTTGAACCACAATGGTACAGTCCTACAATCCTATAAATCCTCCATACAAAGTGAATCCAGACTGCTGCCTTACCAGTCCGGATTCAGGAAGAAGGAACAGACTGCTGATTCTCCAGAAGTCTATGCGATGCTAACCACATAGACTGGAAGGGGATCAGACTGCAGAGTCAGCAGTCTTGGACCGTTTTAGGAAAGAGCTGAGAAACTGGAAGTATGCATTCCAGCGTGAATGCAGGCTTCAGGAGCTTAGAAAGCTATTGAGTCTTGCAGGTATGAGAAAGCAAGCTGTGGATTTTATCATTGGATTACTTTTCACGTATCAGTGTGGATGTTCTCATTGGAAGCAAGCTTATTGCAGGTACATGATTCTATCTAGCGCAATGGAAAGCTGTTATTCTAATGAGATTGATTCTATAGCGTGAACTGTACGAGATTGAGTCTAGGATGGAAAGCAGCAGTGTGTGTGTGTGTGTGTGTGTGTGTGTGTGTGTGTGTGTGTGTGTGTGTGTGTGTGTGTGTGTGTATGCTATATAAATATAGTTGGCTGAAGCCACAGTAATAATTTTATTCTGTTTCTATAATGGTGCATGAGTAGTACCTTCAATCATATTTCTGGAAACTGTGTTGTAATGGCTGGGCTTTTTAATATCAGTCCATCAGTTTGATGCATTTTGTTTTTGTACCTTGTTTTTTTTTTTGTTATGGTAAACAGTGTGAAGTCATATTTGTGCAGCTGTGACTGAATGTAGTAAAAAGGAACTTTTAACGACATGAGAGAGATTGTCAGCGATTGTATTAAACATTCTGGTAATGAGTAAGCAGTATATATTACAGTCGCTAGATGTTGTAGATGTTTCCTCCCATGCATAACTAAACAAACACAAGTACAACTGTGCAAAACATTTAAAGTTTTAAGGTCAGTAGATGTCAGTATCATTTTATGGAGTTGCAAAACCAGGTCAGAGCATAGCAGTCTAGTGCTGAACTGAGATATGTAATTTGATTTTGCTGGTTTCTAACTTGCCGGTTTGTTCAGATTAATAGTTGCTGCATAATGCCCTTTGTTTAGCAGTTACCTACTGGCTAAACACTGGGGGTGTTCTATCTTATCTGTCTCATCTTTATAATCCTTATAGCATGCCCTCTTTTTAATCTTAAAATGACTTACTTTCTTTCATTAAAAAGCACATTTGTGAAATGTCTTAACATTTGCATTTTGGAGTTTTGTCATATAATTTTGTAATGAGAACTGATTTTGTCTTCAGGGACTACTATTACATACAGATGTAGTGTGTAAATGTGATTTCCCTCTCTATAAATTGACATATTTATGATTCAGAGCAGCAGTTTGTCTTCTTTTCTTCCTTCTATGTTTCTCATTTGAAATACAGATTAAGATTTACTTAATGTCAGAACTATATAAGTACTTGATTAACAAAGACTACCCATTGTTACACTGCCATCTTTGTTTTAAACCATCTATTTTTTTTTTTAAGTACTGCTGTTTGCCATGTCTTGGGCCTGTCAGGTGTAATAATAATAATAACTGTTGGTTGTGCACACAGATCGTGGATGCAAATGTGTGGAAGATCCATGCATCTCCACTGTATGTAAAATGATTATAACAACTTTCAACAATGCCCATGTTCCTGCTGATGGTCTAATGTAAATCTTGCTGTATTTGCATACTGAATTTTGATGTATAGCCATGTCTGTAACTTGTTTACTCTCTTTTGCAATACCATGCTGTTTTTATGTCACTAGTCAGTATGCAAATGATGTATGTACTTTCAGTATGTCTTGTTCATCTTGTTCCATTCCTGGATTGTGGCTGAAATGTGTACTTATGGAATTAGCTCACCAACCTGGTTGATGGACAATAAATAAATACTCGTTTGGACTGAGCTATACTAATATATATATATATATATATATATATATATATATATATATATATATATGGAAATTAACTTTCTTGGGTTGCATAAGCCAAGGAACCTTGTTGGCTAGTCTTACTTAGGCCCTTTGGCCAATAGCCTAGTACCTACCTATGAACCTATGAACCTATGCATCACCTGTAAACAAAATAACAACTAAGACTAAGCATTCTAGGGTGAGGGTGATGTCATTAATAAATAATGAAAACAAGAGAGGACCAAAGACTGACCCCCATGGTATACTACATTTAGGATTCCAATATCTAACAGAAATGAGTTTACAAAAAATTTCCTTTTTTTGGGGGTGTGTCTTGCTCTGTTACAAGATGGACACTAAAGCTACTTTCTCCATTCTGCCCCAGCTGTCACTTGTCTCATTAGTGCCATTTGAGATTGGCTGAGGCAATGCTCAGCAGTTAAAAAGTTGGATTAAGAAGCAGAGATGCTAACAAGAGAAGTCAAGTTATTGCAAGAACTACTGTCTATCTCTGCTCATTGCAACAAGCTGTGAGATGAAAATCCAGGTAAATAAAAATGATGATTTAGAAAGCAAGTCAAATGGGGAAATGTTAAAGTGACTGGGTACCAAATTAATGACATTATTTAAATGTTTATTGATAAAAATGGACCTAGTCCCTTTATATTTGGACAAATTTACTGAAAGATTGCATAGAATGTGAGCCCAGAGGAAAATGCTTCTAACTCACAGCATATACTAATCGCTTTACATTAGTCACAAACAAGAAACTGGCTGTTACAGTACAATTGCAAGAACAAGTGAGTTAGATGGGAGTTGCATGCAATTTATTTTTTGTCCAATTTCTCACAGAGACTTCATGGATTATGCCAGGCAATGCTTCCTGTTAAAAAAAAATCTTATGGCATATGACATCACCACAATATTAAAATAACTAGTTATTATAATAGCAGAGAAAGATGGTGAGAAGGTGTTTTTATATGACACCTGGGAAGCCATGGATTTTCTGCAAAAAGTTACATCACAGTTTGCTGACATGGAAAAAGAGGATGGGGCAGGCTACTGGTCTGACAAAGAAATCCAGTGCAAAGTAATGAAGAAAAAATGCCAAAGTCACCATTCTCCTGTTAAATCACCAACTCAGTAACTATGAACCCGTCCGTTATTTGCCATCCATTCCCTATTGCAATATTACTAGCTTATCTTTTTTTAATGTAATATAGGCAATTTATTCCTCAAGGCAGTAAGGCACTTTATTTGTAGATGAAACAATGAAATATAAAGTTGTTTGCTAGCAGCAACCTCTTCATTAGTTACAGATCTTTTTAATGTGGAATTATTTAGATGACTGTTACTTCTGCAGAGATTGTATATATTTACTGATACTGGTGGATTGTAGAAGTTTGAGTAGACCTTTATGATGGAAATGTTCTCAACTGGGCAGCTTTGTCATTATTGGTGCATGCATTTTGTTTCATTGTTTACTGGAAAAATGTTCAAAACAATAAATTTAAAACACCCTCTAAAAACTGTATTGTATTATACAAGGAATATAATTTAATGCAATCAGGAAGGTGCATCACAGAACACATGTATGTTTTGTGTGCAAGGGGCCTATCATTTGAAAATAGCCCAAAGTTAATCGTTATCTGCTACTAGCCAAATGTATTTTCTTTGAATGTGGGATTCAATACTGTTTCAATGAATGTGAGTTTCAAGGACAGAGGAGTTTTAAGGCTAAGTCTGTTTTCATTGTGAGACTGCATTGCTTTGTTTAGCAGCTGTCTTAGTGTTTGTGCTGTAAAATGCAAAATAAAACTTTCAAATGAAGTCCAAATCATCGTAGTAGTAAAGCAGTATGCACATTAGTGTTTATGGTGAATGGAGTGAAATAGCCAAGTAATGGTTCATTGGAATGGCTGCAGGGGGGGTGGCTCCATTTGACCATGATTTTATGAGGGGGAAGGGTGGCGAACTCAAAGACAGCCCCGGCTGAACTATACCGCTCAACTGTCCTGTCCCGACTTTCACAGAATTAATAGATTTTTGCTTCTTACTTTTGGTTTGTTCCTCATAAAATTTGTGGTTTTCTGGCAAATCATTTAGGAATTAAGTCACTAAATAATGACAGACACTGAGTTTCAGACTTCATAACCTTCAGAAAAATGCATGCTAAAGCAAGACCTGTTCTATCAACTGTCTCAGTTTATACAAGAGCAATTTCTAGTACTGTTTATATGTTCCCCCAATATATTTGGCCTTGTCCAGATTTCCTGCATTAACATGTTGAGAGGTACATGCAAATAAATTGCTTTATAGAATTAAGCATATCCAAACTTCTCAACTGTCCCTGATTTTGGCTCCAAATGTTGCTCTTCCCCTAATAATCCCTCTGCAAAATGGCAATTTTGGAAGAAAACGTGGAGGGTTTACAATTAATAAATAAAATAAATAACTGTAATAATCAGAGCTATAGATTACTTTTATTTCAGAAATGCATGTAGATTCTTTTATTTTGTCAGCTGCTCAAGTTAGCAGTACTAATATTAAAAAAGTGTCCCTTCTTTGACAGGTTCCCAGCTGTATTGTGTGACTATTTTATATTTTTGCATCACATTTTGTGGTCCATTTTTCATAAAATTGTGGGGTTTTTTTGGAAAATTAGTGGCAAATCATTAAAGACTGAAGTTAGAAAATAATGACAGACATTTGAGTTTCAGATTTCATACCCTTCAGAAAATTCATACCAATGCAAGACCTACTATTCTATTATCTATTCTAAATTTATAAGAGCAATATTTAAAAATTGTCCTTATTTTTGGGCCTTTGTTCCACTTCTATGTATGGCTTTGTCCAGATTTCTTGCTCTGAGGTTGAGAGGTATGACAAATGTGTCAGGGCCATCACAGTCAGCCAGAGACATTTCAAACTGTGACATATTTGTTGTACCCCACTCCCCCATGTAGTGACTCTGGATGTGTCCAAGTAAGACAAGGAGCAGTTATGCAGTGTAAATGTGCAGAGTATCCCCCCATCTAAGGTAGACACAAGTACTACAGTGGCTTTTCATTTGTCCTTGATGTTGCAGAATGTTCTAGTTTCTGTCATATTTTTTTACTGTTGATTTATGCTTATTATTATTTAGAAAGTGCCTGTTGCTCTGTGTTTAAGCAGCAATGCTTTAATGACCATCAGGTAAACTTGTCTGAGATTGTAAGATGCAAGTAAGCTTTAATAAGCATATTGTTGAAGAATTGCCAACATTGAAAGCCCTTCTGTTGTTGCCATGCAGAGAATACTTATATAACTAGATAACTTATAAGCCTTGGGTATTGAAATGCATATGACAGTATTTGTAATACAGGACAGGATTACATTATTTTAAGAAGCTCATTACATTTGTTTGAGACTTGCAGTCACCTTTGCAGGCTTTACCTGTAAACTAAACAGAATGCCAATCTATCATGCGTGGTCCATAACCTGTGCAGTGATCCTTTAAGCAATCTATCTTGAGCTTGTTTCTTGTTTGCTTTTCATTTTTTACTTTGATCATGTTTTCCCCATGAAACAAGTAGATAGTTGTTGTCAGGCAGCAGGTCTTTTTTGGATAAGAAACATTTTTACAAGTGGGGGTATCGCAGAGATTGCTACTTTCAGCATGTTACTTGGTACTTTAATAAAGCTGAATATAAATTATAATTAGAACTGCAGTGCAAAGAGAAGTGGTTTGAGTTGAGTGCTGCTTGTTTTTCTTATACTTGATTTTGACTGGCATTCCAGTAATGTATTTAAAAAGTAATTTATTTTTTCATGCCTCACAACCTTTTTGTTTCCATCTAGATATTAAGTAAGCTGTCATGCAACCAATGTACTTGAAATATTTTTTTCCTCTACACTTCATTTTGTCTTGATTGGACTCTCATAATGATGGTTTGGCACCCAGGGCAGCATATTTAATTAAAGTTACAATTTTGTGGTTTTGAGCATAGATCCTCCCCTTTGTAGTTGGCAGCACCCCTTTCCATTGACCCCACCCATTCAACTATCTCCTGCAGCCCCCCCCCTTTGATTTGAAGTCACCAGCTGCCACTCTATCTGAGACTGTTTTTTCAATGGAAAATTTTCTTGGAGAATATGAAAAAAGAAAGATTGTAACCCATGGAATCTTTATATGATAAAAGCACTTACCAGGAAAACAAAAAAAAAAAAAGAAAATTTGTGTACAATTTCAAACAGAGGTAGAGATACTTTGAAAGGACATTTGAAAACTTTATATAAAGAGGTACTGGATATTGCAAAAGTTTATGATAAAAGGGGTGTATGAACTGGTGGATGGGATTGGAGGTGTATGAACTGGTGGATGGGATTGTAATATTGTGTTACAAATAGAAAGAGAAAACATTATATATATATATATATATATATATATATATATATATATATATATATATATATATATATATATATATATATATATATATATATATATATATATATATATATACCAAACATAATAAATGTGGAGGGGAATGGTGTTTCATAAAATACTGGGGACAACCCAAAGCATATTTTTGTGGAGAAGGACATTTGATAAGTAAATGTGATAAAAGAAAATATTATATTTGTGGCGAAATGGGGCATGATACAAAACATTGTGAATCGAAATGTTATAAATGTCACAAAAATTGGAAAATTATGGATGGATTATAAAAATGAAAATGACAGTAAGGAAAAAGTAAAATAAAGAGAAGAAAATGAGCAAAGAGAATAACTTTTAGAAGTAGTAGAACAGAATAAAAATTAGATGAAAAAAATAATAATAAAGAGGATATAGAAGAAGGCTCTTAGGTGATGAAGAAGACAAAAATTGGGATATAGTAAAAGAGTAAAGGACAGAAAAAGAAAATGTAAATGGGCAAGTACAAAAAAAAAAAAAAAAAAGGAAGGAAGGAAATGGATGAAAAATATATATATATATATAGCTAATGGAGTGGGTTAGGTATAATGGTTAAGCTGTTTGACTCCCAGACACAAGGTACAGTGTTTGATTATCACCTTTGGGAGAGAAAATGGTTAGGCTTAGAATGGCCCATTAAGAGAGCTAGCCTAGTAATTAGCAATGAAACCGTGAATCTAAGGAGAACACAAAATGAAAATGGTAGAGTGCTTTCTGTAAATGTGAATAGTATTAAGAGTATAGTAAAAAGAATGGGGATTTTGGAGTGGTGTGATACATGTGCACCAGAATTCAATAAATTATGTGTAGGTTTCACACAGAGCCTACATGGAATGTTTTCACATACGCAATATTGCTCATCGAGCAGCATCGCCCAATGCATATCAATGATGTGTGATGCGTGTAAGCAAGGTTTTTGTGGCTCACACCAGTGTTGCTGGCCACAAAACCTCTAATATGAATGTGGATCATATCTCACAACTGTTTGGTGCAAGAAATCTGGACAAAGACTAAAATAATAGGGGACAAAGGCCCAAAACCAGGGACGGATTTTTAATATTGCTCTTATAAACATAGAAAGTAGGTAGAATAATAGGATTTGTGTCGGCATGCATTTTCTAAAGGATATAAAGTATGAAACTCAAATGTATGTCATTATGTATTGACGTTAATCTTCAGTGATTTTCCAGAAAACCACAAATTTTACACGGAACAGCCCAAAAGTATGATGCAAACATCTAGGCATTCTGCAAAATTCTGGACAGTTGGGAGGTATGACACAGATAGTATTTCTGTGCAAGGTTGCTGCCCAAAAAAGTGGATTGTAGGACAGCACAGGAATTGCTTTTTCTTTACTTGTGTTTTCTTCATTAAAATTTGTTTGGGGCACTGGCATAGATTGTTTTTCTTCATTTCAACTATGTCTCCATTTTTTTTTTGAGACGCGATGTGCTGCTTAGTACAAACATGTTTAGCAGGTCTATATCATATGTTCAAAGACTTAAAACATCGACTCACCTTTAGTCGACACGGAAATGTCGAAGCTGCAGTTCATCAAATGACCAAATCATCAATTTCTTTCCAAGGGAAAGAAATTGGTTGGCCATTCCATTACATCTGCCCTTTCACCAACTGTAGTGCGATCTAAGAGTTAAAATATTTAGTTAGAGGGTGTGAGGTGAACAGCTTCCCATGTTGGGTGGTGGTGTATATTTTTTTGTGGTGTTTATTGGTGGTCTACTGATTTCTTTCCCTTGGAAAGAAATCAGTTATTTGGCCATTCAATGAACTGTAGGTTAGAGATTTTCGTGTCAACTAAAGATGAGTCAACATTTAAGTCTTCAGTTATATAATATAGACTCTGCTAAGCTGTGCTCATCTGGTTTGCATGAAATGCAGCAGTGCACAAACTGGGAGAATGGACCACCCAGGTTGCAGACAAGACCCAGACAGCCACAAACATAAAACATATGCATTCAGTTAATACTATTGGCCATCACACAAACAAGGTAAGCTGCATTGTGCTGTGATTAACAGTGAGAACTTTACAATAAATACTAAGATAGGGAATATAATGTCACTAATCCTGTGTAAGCAAGTATTAAGTACAGGTGTGGGGTGCAGATAGTCCAGGGTTATAGTACAGGGTGTGCAAGTTTTGTTTTACTTTTGTGACATTGCAGATTATAGAAATGAAGTGCAACATACACAACTGTTTTCTTAACCTTCTTGTGGCAATAGTTGTAAGTGTAGGGCAACCATATACATGGTCCATTTGACTAGCACATTTATACAAAGACCTGTATACCAAATAATCTTGAAAATGCATTGCTTGCCACTGTTGTGCATCACTTACCATCACACAAACACATTTCCCGCCAGTGCACACCCTCGACTACTGTGTTTGCTTGATGGTAAGTGATGCACAACATTTTCAAATGTTATAAAAACAAAATGTGCACAGACTCGGTAAGCACAGGATGTGCAATTGGTGGGAAAACAACAGGATACAAAATTCAGTTGGCAGGAAATGCTCATTCTACATTGAGCTTGAGCTATGGTAGACATGTCTGATGTTGCTGGTGAGGGAGTTCACTTCCAAATGCAGAGGTGGGGTGTTCAGGAGTCCAAAGTCTTTACTGAACTCCTAATTAAGGAGCATGGGCCCTGGTTGCTGCAGTGGGACTATTATACAAGTCAAAAGCCTGGAAGACTATTCCCAGGGCTTTGACCAGTGCTATAGGTATCCCCCACATTGGTGAACAATGCAGGCATCATTTTGATGACTTCACGTGGAAGAAGCTGGATACCCTCAACCATTGGATCGGGGAACTTAGTATGGGAGACACCCCACAGATGTGTATATATCAATTCCAGTGAGTAATTGTAAGAGTTAAAAGCTGAATATAGTCAAGACTGGTATTCATAATGGTATTCTGTCCTGTTATTTTTTTTTCCACAACTACCACAGAGCAAGCCTCAAATGTGAGGGTTCATGCCATGCATTTGTTAAGAATGCAAGAAGCATGTGGGATGTATTCATCAGAACATAGTGTTCTAAATAGTAATGTAACAACAATAATAATAATTTTAATAGCAATTCAGTAGCATTAAAAGTTAAGGATGGCTTAATCAGTATTTAATACAGATGCATCAAACTGAGCATGCATATCTCAACTGTAAAAGAAAGTATGCATGCCTTATTCTATAGCACAAATCAACAGTTCAATACTCTCAAATAACAGTGAGCATGCATCTGTAAACTGTAAAAGGAAACTATGCATGCATTATTCTGTACGACAAAATAACAGTACAGTATTAAAGAGTAGTCAGCAGTTGTGGGTTCAAAAACCACACTTCTCAAATATACAGTACTGTTAAGTTTTCATCATTATTGCAATGCAACTTCAGATCTCTATACCAGTGGCACAAATGGACTGCTGTAAACTGCAATCAGTATAACTGAAACACTCATATGTGCAATATATAAACACATCAAGGATTGCTGCTTGCACTTTGTACTATAGTGTGCCTCTGTTATGAATTGGGTAGTCTTAAAAGCCTTAAAAGTAGTGAAGAACTTTTGTTAGGAGTTTGTAGTGTTAAAAGTGAAGATAACAGAAGATAACAGAATAGAGTCAAATAACTGTATCAATCCTTTGTATGTCACATATGAAGTTACTAATGTTCTCCCTTTTTTTCTCTTACCCCAACCCAAGCTTAAAAACAGGGTGTATAATCACACCTATGACATTAAAAAACAGAATGAATTAAATGCCTTAGCAAAGCACGTACAAAGCTATCCTGGACACTCTTTTGTCTTTAGAGTACTAGAAATAGTTGAACCAAGTTTTAGAGGAGGAGATTATATTAATTTATTAGAACTCAAAGAACTGAAATGGATTTTCAGACTAAAAGGGCATTACTATCCAGGTTTGAACCTTTACATTTCTATTAAACCCTACCTTAATGCGCGTAGGTAATATGTTTAGAAATTTATAATGTTTGTTCTATGTCTTTTAACAAGATTTTTCATGCAATTTATGTGACACATTTTTGCATTAGACTAATGAATTTATTTTATGTTATGTTTTGGATAAGATAGTGGTATTGTATTGGTTAGAAAAGGTGTAACTGTTAGCTATTTTATTCAATTTAACCATTTGGTTAATTTATGATATATTTTCCTTTTCCTTTCCTTCCCCCCCTCCCCCCCTTTCCCCTCTTCTCTTTTCCCCTCCCCCCTTCCCCCTTTTTTCCTTTTGAAGTTACTTTTACTTTCACCTTTTCTGTTTTTCCGTTTTACGGTTTCTTCTTAAGACTTTACAAGTTATATAAGGACTGTATAAATCAAAGTCATGAAACATGTTGCAATGAAATTATGAAGCATTCCTGTATAGAAGTTCTCAGATTAGATTTTTAGAATGTTTTAGATGATGAATATATATATACTTTTTTGATGAATTAGTATTTATATTTATTTTTATTTTTATTTATATTTATATTTATATTCATACATTTTTTACATTCAGATAAAGATGTTTATCAGCTTTAAAAACCATTGTAAATATTTTATAACGGAAGTTTTTAGAAGAAGACATATATAGTAATATTACTCTAAACAGGTGTTCATATATTGTATGCTCATTGTAACTTTCTAAACTAGAAGGTTGTCACTACAGCGTGTACACTTGATGTTTAGAAACTAACTTGTTTTGATGCACATGTAATTTTGTAACAGAGAGTATTTAGAACCAAGTTCCTATAATGTTTTAACTGCAGCTCTTTTAACTACAGTCATTTTTAAACTCTAATTGGTTTAATTGAATAATTGGTTATACAAATTGCTACTCTAATTAATCAATTATAGGAGAGCCATGAGTATAAAATAGTTTGTTTGATTGTATTGTTTTATGGTCTGAAGAAGCGTACAGGAAGGTACGCGAAAGCGCTTACCACAAATAAATTCTTTTGCTTTTTATTAACAAAGTCGTGCAGAGTCCGAAGTTTATATTTTACTACAATTTCGCCTTTTGTTAACTACGGCCTCTTAGTTGTGGTAGAATTTATCTTTGTACATATTACTGCATTAAGTTAATTAATACCTGCAGCCAGAGAGTCAGTTACGTAGTAGGTCTATGCAACATCAGTTAAGTCTGCCATTTGCTATTCAATCTCTAAAAGACACCTGTGACACAACTGCATCTGTAGCACCATCTGCTAATGTACTGATTTGTTCATTTTAGGGTCAGATTGTACTGGGTTTGAATCCAAGTGTATGTAAAAGTTTCAAATACTTTTACATGTAAATCCAAATTCTAATGTGTGATAGTTGGTCTGGAGTCTCTAAAATATGGCTAGATGGTACTGATTTCCAATACAGCTGTATATAACACTTATGACTGCTTTTTGCTGTAGCCACACATTAGTGCACTCTGCCCACCATCGTGCAATTATGCGTTAAAGGAAAGAAATGAGAAAGATAGGAAAGTGGTGAAATGGGGAGCAAGCAGGGGGAAGAACAAAGTGAAAGGAGGGCAGGAGTGTGCAGGAGGAATGCAGGCAAGAACCATAGCTATCCATTTCTTCAACAGTAAAAATTTTTCAGATGTGCAGAATATCAGCTGAATTTGCAGTGTCACCCCATGAGAGAGGGGTGACCACAACACAATCATGTTGCATTGCCAATTGGACTGAATCAAGTCTGTCAAGATGACAAGTGTGTGAAATGGAGAGCTATGTATGGGACAACATTTTGTTTGGGAAAGATGCCCCGTTTTTGGGGGGGGGCATAGGTATGTCTAGGTTAGGTAGGTTGGGTAGGTGAGGAAGCAATTGCAGACAGACAGGGCATACAAGACAAGACAGAGGTACAGTGAAGGACACAACAGGTGGGTGAACACCATGTTGAGGTGAGGGTAGGAACACCATGAACCCATTGGAGTCAAGCTGGGTCACAGTGAGAATCGAGTCATCACTCACTAGACTGTCATCACTGTCACCTCACTGTGATGATGGCTGTAGTGTCTGATGTCTGCATCTCCTCATGTTATTCAGTACAATGATGGAGAGCAGTGTCTACATCTGGCATAGGTGTGCACCATCTGTGTGGTGCACAATCCTATACACCAACCTTGGCAATTCATTGCAGGTGATAAAATCACCACCTCTGCCACTGCTCCCAGAGGAAACCACTGGCCTATCCTGCAGGGCAGAACTATATGAGGGGCCAGGAAGTGCAGGGACAGCAGAGGAGGTGCTACCAGGTTGCATCCCAGCTGGTGGAATGGGGGCAGGTTGATCCTGTGTGGCAGGTTTACCCTGTTGTTCTGTGAGAAAAAACAAAAAAATAAAAAAAATTAAAAAAGAGATAAGATAAAGATTACAGTGACAGAAAAACAAGAGACAACATTAGCAACTCCATATGTGACATACAGTGCATTGATACAATTATTTGAATCTATTCTGTTACCTTTACTTTTAAGACTACCAACTCCTAACATATAACTTTTTTACTGTTAAAATTATCAAGCTAATAACAGATACACACTATACTACAAATTGCAGCAAGCCATCCTTGATGTGTGCATATATTGCACGTATGCATATTCCAGATATATTGATTATAGTTTACAGCAAGCCATTGGTGCCACTGCTTTAGAGCTCTGGATTACATTGCAATATCGATGAAAACTTAACAGTATTATATATTTGGGAAGTTTGATTTTTGAACCCACAAACTCTGACTACTTTCTAATACTGAACTGTTGTTTTGGCCTACAGACTAATCCATTCATACTTTACTGTTACAGTTGAGAGATGAATGCTCAATTTGCTGCAACTGTATATTAAACCAATAAAGGCGTCTTTACTTTTAATACTAAAATGACAGTACTGTTCAGATGCATACATACCACATGCTTCTCACATCTCTGCCATCTAGCAGCATGGGTTCACACATTCAGTTCTTGGTCTGGGATGGCTGTGGAAAGAAAAACAGAACAGAACAGAATACCATTATGAATATCAATCCTGACTATATCCAGCTTTTAACTCTTACAGGTAATATCTGCAAGTGATACTTACACATCTGTGGCGAGGCCCAGTCCTACATTCCTCAATCCAGCATTTGGGGGTATCTATCTTCCTCATCAAGAGGTCTCTGTAGTGATTCCTACATTGTTTACCAGTGCATGGGGATATGAGTAGCACTGGTCAAACCCTGAGAAAGATTATTCCATCCTCTGACTTGTAATCTGAGCCATGACAGTCCCTCTGCAAAAGCCTGGGCCCATGTTAATTCATTATGAATCCAACAAACACTTTGGACTCCTGGATACCCCATCTTTCAGCAAAACTTCAAAACCTCTCCACAAACACCTGCCATGCCTACCACAGATCAAGAGTAATGTAGAATGATCTTTTCCCACCAACTGCAGATATTGTGCTTACAGACAGTAAACACATTTTGGTTTTGCAACATTTGAAAGTGTTGTGCATCACTTACCGTCCCTCAAACATGGTGCTGGAGGGTGCGCACTGCCTGGCAATATGCTTCCATGATGGCCAGCAGTCTTAATGGAATGCATCCAGTTTATGTTTGTGGGTGTCTGAGTCCTGTCTGTTACATGGATGGACTATTCAACCAGTTTGTGCAATGCCACTCTACACACAAACTAGATGAGGATAGCCAAACATGTCTGTGCTAAGTAGCCCATTGGACAAATAATGGCCACCCACCAAAAAAATAATAAAAAATGAGAACGAGTTGAAAAGAGGAAAATCAATCTATGACATATACAGTAGAAAATTTTAGTAAAAAATCTCTCTCCTTGTCTCACAATTTCCACATCTCTGTCCCTCACTCTTCACCTATTACCTTCAGCCCACTGCTCACACCTTGTCCAGACCCTCTCCTCTTACCTTGTATAACTTACACTTAATAGTACTGTTTCTCTGATAGTCTCTCGCTCCTCTTCTGCTCTTGGGCTCTACCCGCTCCGTTCGCCCTGCGGGCTCACTCCGCTCCCCTACCCTGCCCCCAATTCCCACCCGCCCCCAGCACGTCTACATTTATCCCTCTAACAGACACTCCCACTCCCATTCTACTCCTATCAGTATCCATACCTCCCACCACACCTTCCTTTTTTCCCGCCAAAACCAACTGACACTCTACTCCCCACTTTCAACTTGTTAACCAATCCTACTCCTTCCCTCTTCCTGACCACACCCCTCCCTAACTAATACTACTCTCCTATACTTCTAACATAACTTTACTTCCTCTATACATAACTACCTGCTATTTACCATACAACAATTCTCCATTACTGTCTACTGTTACTCTTCTACAACATGCCTCCTAAATACTCCTACATCTCCCTTCCACTACTACTTCTCCTCTCCTTATCCTATCTCCACCATCTCTCCCAGCCCACTACTTCCTTCACCCTCCAATCCTTTCACATAACTAATCACCACAACTCACCCCCATTACAGTCATACTCTCTTATTTCCCCCTACTTATACCCCTCAGACAACCTCCTTCTTTATCGTTACAAACTTATCTCCCATCACACAATTTCCATTCCCATAACCACTAGTAAAGTCCACTATCTCATAACTAACCCCAATCTCACCACACTGTTATCTATTCACTTAAACAGTTATATATCACACCTGACCAGTACTCTCATATCAGGTGATATCCATCCCAACCCAGGCCCTTCCACTACAACCACCACAACTAAATCCTTTTTATTCACTTCCTTAAACCCGCAAAGCATCGTTAACAAAGTCCCAAACCTTCATGCTTGGCTTACACATAATAAACCTGACATCTTGACTATTTCTGAAACTTGGCTAAAAGCTCATATTAAGGACTCAGAAATATCTCCCCCTAACTATTCTATCATAAGAAAGGATAGACCTTTCAGAAAGGGCGGAGGAGTAGCACTTATATATTCCTCCTCCCTAGTAGTTTCTCCCTACAACAAACCTATCCCACAATTTAACAATGCCGAACTACTCCTCACTCTTCTACAAATCAATAATCATAAACACATATGTATAGCTTCCTGTATATTCCCCAGGGGATAACATCTCAACACTTGAACTTATACTCTCTTGGCTCTCCAGTAACATTAGTAATGAAACCATAATCCTTGGAGATGTAAACATAAACTGGGCCTCTATCCAGGCTCCTGCAAACACCAACAATATCAACCTCTACAATTTCTCACAACTAATCAACTCTCCCACCTACCCAGCCAATAACCCCTCAAATGGGAGTATATTGGATTGGATTCTAGTCTCTCATCCCCACTATTTCACCAATAGTGGTATCCTTCCAGACCCACTAGGTGACCACCTACCCACCTTTACCCACCGATCTCCCACTATCCTTCAACAAACCCAGAACATCATTACTATCTGTGACCAAAAAAAAATTCAACCCAATAACCTTTTCTAACTCACTTAAAGCAGTAAATTGGACCTGTCTAAAAACACTACCTCTAGACAATGCTGTCTCATACTTTAACTCAACATTCTTAAAAGTACTTGACTCCCAAGCTCCCCTACGGACCAAGAGAATAAAAGCTAAATCAGCACCTTGGCTATCAAAAACTACTCTTTCTACCATGAGGCTAAGAGATAAAGCTTGGGCACGCTTCCAAAAACATAAGGCAACCCCACTCCTTAACGAATACAAAATGCTTCGCAATAAAGTTAAGAAACTTATCTCCTGTGATAGACGAGACTATTACTCTACACTCCAAAACCATAACAAAAACAACCCTCAAAAATTCTGGAAAGGAATCTCCTCTCTCCTCCACTCCAGCAAACCAGATACTCCCACCCCAGACCCAAATGCTTCAGACCTAGACTTAGCCACCCAATTCAATTCCTTCTTCATTGACTCTATTTCTAAACTTACCTCCTCTTTCTCTATCTCCTCCCCAACACCTAACACCCCTTCACCTACCCCCATTATCTCTCCATCCACTCCTTACTCACCACCCCTAATCCCACTATCCCTATCCTACACAAATTTCACCTCATCTTTACCACCCCAGAACTCAACACTCCTGACTGCACTCTCTTCACTTTAAATCCCATTCCTACTGCTACCATTAAGAAATTCCTTCAAAAATTGAAACCATGTACCAATGCTCCTGATAACATCCCATCTTACTTTCTCAGTATTGCTGCTGAAAGCCTTGCCTATCCCATTAGCATCTTAATTAATCGCTCCCTACAAGAAGGCACAATTCCCCAAATTTGGAAACAAGCATTTATCATACCATTACACAAAGGTGGTAACAATAACAACATTAATAACTTCCGCCCCATAGCCATCCTGTCCCCCATTTCAAAAATTCTCGAAAAATGTGTACAACTCCAACTCCTTCCTCATCTCCTAGACAACAAACTTATTACCCCCACACAACACGGTTTCAGACCTAATCACAGCACCATGACTGCCCTTCTCTCCTTTCTAGAAATCGTCAACAAAGCCCGTGACTCAGGCCAAATTGTTTCTACCTTACTCCTCGATCTTTCTAAAGCCTTCGACACTATCTCTCACAGTCTGCTCCTAACAAAACTCTCCAAACTCTACCTCTCTACCTCCTCTTTGAACTGGTTCTCTAGCTATCTATCAAACAGAAATCAAGCTGTTAAATGGAAAAAGCAACTTCCCCTTACCTAACTACCCCTACTGGTGTTCCACAAGGCTCCATACTGGGTCCTCTACTCTTCAATATCTTTATCAATGACTTCTACAAATCTATCCCCTTCTCAAGCATCATCCAATATGCTGATGATTCTACTATCATCTGCTCTGCCTCTTCTATCCCTACATTACAAAAACTTACTCAAGATGCCTTCTCTTTGACAGAGAAATGGATGCTAAACAATCATCTAGCTCTCAATGCCACTAAGACCAAATTAATGTTATTTACTCCCTCTAAACTCACCCCCCCCGACATTAACTCATTCTTAGTTACCAGTCAAAATAACTTACCTCTGGAAATAGTGTCAGACACCAAACTACTCGGGGTCCAGATTGACAACAAACTAAAATTTAATTCCCACCTACAAAAAAACATCAAAAAAACACATCAAAAACTTGGCATGCTGTATAGACAAAATGCTTATCTTACATCCACCACTAAAACCACTCTAGCTACTTCCTTTCTTATCCCCTCCCTCCTCTATGGTGCCCCTCTACTTACAAATCTACAGTCCTCATTAAAAAAACAACTCTCCTCATGCTATAACAAAATAGCTAAATTCGCCACCTCTCATAGGTCTTCCACTCACCACTGTATCTCCCTCCATAAACTAAAATGGCTAGAACTTCCCAACTATCTCACTTACACTCAACTAACTCTAGCCCACAAATTGATTCTAAACCCCTCCAACTGTCCCTCCCTTTCTTCTGCCCTTAAAATGCACCTACCAAACAGAGTTCTAAGGTCTAATAATCAAAATCTACTAGAAGTTCACAAACCCACTCATCCCCCAGGCAAAAACCTTCTTTCCTTCAGCCTCGCTCGCCTCTGGAACTCTCTACCACCTAACATCCGCATTACCACTAACCACTCTACCTTCAAGAAATCTCTTTTCTCACACCTAGCATCTCTATGGGAGTGCTCATGCACCCACCCCTCATAATCATACTCTACTATATAACCAACTCTACCATATGCCCTTTCTTCTATGTTTTTTGTTGATTCTATGTTTGCTCATTAATCTGCTTTGTTTGTGTTTGCTGCTTCTATAGCATGTATCAAGGCTGTTACTATTAATTTTAACGAACATTTATATTTTGCTTATTCTCTTTTACAATGATGTACCTAGAAACTATTGTCAATGTTAATGTAGATATATTTCTGTTCTGTTCTGCTGCTTCTATAGCATGTATCAAGGCTGTTACTATTAATTTTAACGAACATTTATATTTTGCTTATTCTCTTTTACAATGATGTACCTAGAAACTATTGTCAATGTTAATGTAGATATATTTCTGTTCTGGAGCTTTTCTCCCCAGGACTCCATTGAAAACGGGTTCTTTGAGGCCCAATGGACTATCCTGGTAAACCAACTGCAATAAATAAATAAATAAATAATAAATAGTACACATGCAATATGTCTACATAGGTCTGGATCTCAACTCTCACTCCATTATACCTTCAGTCAGAAAATAGGATGGTTACCTTACCCATCTTTGCCACACAACTTTGCAGCAAAGAAATGAATTAATTCCTCACACAACCAAATGCAACTGAATGGTACACTGATAAGGCATAAACTGTTCTTTGTACATTTATTATATTTAATATATATGGATGTAGTGCACTTAGTGATCACACAGCCTGCTATGATTATTCCTTGCAAATATACAGCTCTCTCTTACCTTTCTGTGTTTCATGGTAATTCATCAGTTATCTGATGAGTACTCAGAGACATGCAATATGTAAGCCAGTCTATATCATTTAAATTAAAATGTGTGAGGATATTAACTAGGAATACTATGATATGCAGTTGCTATCAAATGAAGGGCAGGTTGGATGGCACAAACAAGCATAGACTGCTCTTTTGTGGGGGGGGGGCAACAGATGAGTTCAGTCCCTGTTATGGCTCATGCAAGGGTACACTGTTCTTTCAAGGGGGGGGGGGCAGGCTGAGCTATCATTATAGCACAACCAAGGATATGTTGCTCTTTTTACTCTCCTTGTTTTACATCCTGTCTGTTTGATCTTGTGAGGGTTGTGAAGTCAGAAGCTGCAATGTGTCTCATTATTCTAAGTTCTCTCTATTATGATTTCCCATTACAAACATATGTTGCTTAACTGCAGGCATGCAGTGATCATTAGTACTTTGGAGAGCTATAAATGTGTGAATCTTTGATGCACAAGGCCTGCTACTTGCTAATGCACACATATAAGTCAAATATGCTGTCACGTTATGTTAATTTCTGTACAAATCACCCACCTTTTACTTGCTTACTGTTCTAAGTGATGAACTACAAGGACATGTCATAATATTATTATACAATATAGTACATGTTCAGGACTTACCTTGTAAATGCATCAGTTGCCACAGTGTTAGTTCATGGCTGACTGTGATGCAAGCAGTACACAGCCAATACATGGGGAGGTAAAGGCTCTGGCTCTGGCAATGAGATGAGGCCAGCAGAGGTCTCAGAGTTTCTTCACTGTGTCCTTGTCCACCCTATAACACTCTACAATGTCCATGTTGTGTATGTTGTGATAAGTTAAATGTGGCCTGAAAACTCTTTTCCATCTCAGCCTAAGCCTATTCACAGCAGTAGCAACATTGCCTGCAGCCTGTAGCATGTACAAATGGAGTTAAGCTGCAGCAGCTCCTAACATTCTTTCTGTGTAGATCTTCTGTGTCTGTACTCCACTACTTTTGAAATCCACAGGAAAAAACCGGCATGGAGTCTACATGGTTGCTTTATAACTTGTTAGATAGCTCCACCAAATTGGTGATTAGTATGCAATTCAGCTGCTTATATTGGAATTAACATCTAAGAAACACAGGCTAAGACAAATGCAATCCATAAAAAGGCAAATGTGTACCTAGCTAAATTGATTGGGAGGACACTTGCTACATGTTTGCAGGGCTTTACAAAAGTGAATTTCTTCCAAAGATATCTTTACAGAGGAATATTGAACTCAAGGAGGTATGCTTTCATTTTGTTACCTACATGATGCATATGCTGGAATATATTATTGAATAATGTGAAGCAAAGGCTTTTACACTTTTATCTGTATGCATTAGTTAGACATGTACAGATGGCATGGCCATGTTTGTCAAGCCATTTCAGAGGTACACATAATTAACAATATATGAAAATAGAATGCTGTGTGATAAATATGCACAAATGTTTCAGGGATAAGTCCTTTGAGAGCACTTTTAGCATTTAAAAAATATTTTATTAGCAAAATGGTTCATTTGCTTGTTCTTTTGTGGGTGGGGAAGCAAAGAAGAGTTACTGTTATGTCACAAACAAGAATGGACTGTTCTTTTTCTAAGGGGCCACAGTTGAATTACTGCTATGGCACATACAAGGATATGTTGCTTTTGTTACTCTCCTTGTTTTGCATCCTACTGTTGTTAGTATTTCACATCTGTAGACTACTTTATGTTTTTCCAGTGGATACTACCAACTGCCTATCTTTACTGTTGTATCTGGAAATAGTTACTTTGTAGCTATGTGATGCTTATGTGTATTACCATTCTGTTGTCTTTTAGGACACAAACAATGTCAGTGAGGCGGAGTGCCTCATTCAGTGAAGCAGAAAACAATATCATTGCTGATGCTCTCTATCAACATGGGGCATTTCTGCTGTGAAGGGGTCAGCCCGATATGCAACAAAGGCTACAATTGTCACAACACATTGTTGACAACATCAGTTCTGTCGGTGGCCACAGCCGGATATATGAACAGGTGCACCACAGGTTCACTGACATGATTACCACTGCATGGAGGTGAGCAGCTGCTGCTACTGCCCAAGACTAAAGGGTAACCAGGGGAGAGCCTGCTACAGAACCACCTCTTACCCCCAATGTAGAGTTTCTGGTGAATATCCTCAAACATCAGAGCTCACAGCATAGTGGACCACAACATGTCCTTGATGTTGGTGCCACTCCTTCCAAGTCCCAAGAGGAGCTTCCGGGTAGGCATTGTTATATGACCAGCTGGATACTGTTGTATAGTAAAACAATTTAAATAAAAGTTACTTCTGTGTCACATGTCTTCTTTTGGGGGGTAGAAGATTGCTACAGTCATAAGCTTAGTTTGGAGTTGTCAGTCACATTCTTATTCAGCATACATTTAGTCCAGATATAGAGGACTACATGTATTACCCCCTGTCTTACTGTTAAAAATGTGATTATGTTGCCCTTAACTCTTGCTTAACTTATTTCAGGACCACCAGAAATCCAGCAACATATGCCTCCTGCAGATGGTAAGCCAAATAAAATTATGTCAGTACTGCAGATCAATATAAAGAAATATCATAATGTGTCATTTTAGGCCTGTTGCATGTATTGCTGTACTGTCTGTAATAATGGTAGCACTGTTAGTTATCTAGCATATATTGCACTGTAGTAGTGCAGGTAGTAATGTATGCCTGTGTTTCCTTCCTTTTTACCATAGGTGATCATGAAGTAGGAGTGTGGGCCCTGTGCCACCTGATGGCAGTGTCTCAGCAGATACAGATGATGATGATAGTGAAACTGAGAAAAAGTTGTGGGGTGCAGAGGTTGAATCTGATACAGAGGTTGACATCCAGCCACCCCCCTTCATTTTACCTAGACACAGCCAATAAGCCTATGCATACCAAGTCCAATGAGCCCAAAGATATTGGACAGGTGAAGGGTGAAGACATTGATCAGGGAAGTGTGGCTTCTATGGCTTCATTGCCTGTTGACTCTGCCTATAGCCAAAGTGTGGGTAAGGTGCCATGCAGGAGGGTTGATAAGGGTGCTCAGAGGGGGGGGGGGTCTACTGTCCAGTCTCCATCTGTTGCAGGTATCTCTTCCTGTGTCACTTAACATATGTTTAGGGCCATCATGGAGGCAAAAGCACATTCAGAAAGGTGATCCAGATAAGTGTTCAGGGTTGTAGATGTGACACAGGCTGACATGTGTGAATGCCTCCACCATTATTTAGAGACTAACTTTATTTTTAACTATGGCACCCTTCACCCAGGAGGTGTGTCTGAATTTTTTAAATATTTAAAATATATAAAAAGAGAACACACTTATTTATGGGCATGCATGAATATATATACATATATATATATATATATATATATATATATATATATATATATATATAGATAGATAGATAGATATAGATATATATTTATATATATATAATGTGGAAGTCATTTACACCAATGTATTTTTCAAGGAAAATAATATTTGAATGTTTATCAAATTAATTAGTGAACTTATTTATAGGTATTTCAGTGCTTTAAGATTTTCTGAGTGGTTTTATGTATTTCAGCATGCTTTTTTGGATAGGGGCTGCTCTAATTTGATTTCTATGGTGTTTAATTAAGACATTATTCAATTAATGTAATGTAAATGAATTCCATTAGGTATGGTATTTAAGATGCTGCTTTTGTGATATGTGATATCCCTCGAAGGTGAAAGGCTGAGGTACCAGGAATAAAGTCTACCTGGTGGTTCATCTACTTTGTTGTTTTTTGTTTACAAAACATAGTACTCTACACAAGCACCACAACACAAATCTGACTTTTGCATGGCTGCAGATCAAATTTTAGTGGATGACATCAGGAGCGCATGTTGGAGAGAAGAAGTTGGGAGGCCTGCCTGAAATGGATGTGTAGGCAGGTGCAAGTATCAAAATACTGGCAAGCCATGCCACTGGAGAAATAACTATACAATGCATGTCTCCTTCACTGAGTAGACACACACACACACACACACACACACACACACACACACACACACACACACACACACTCCAGATTGACTACACTGAGAACATAATCCCTGCCTACGTGCATAGATGACAGAACACAGTACTTTATTCAAGTGCCATGGTACAAGTCTGACTTTTACATGGCTGCAGGTGAACTTATAGTAGATGACAGCAGGCCATGTGGGGGACAACAGGTTGAGAGGCCTGCATAGGCACATAGATTCATAGGTTCATATGAGGCCAGTATCCTAAGAGCACTAAGTTGTGTAGAAGCCTAGCTGCATAAAAACACAAGTACCCTTATTGACTATAGTTGGATATTTGAGTTTAGCAGAACAAGGTTGTCAGCACCACTGACTGGCCCTGTCCATGAGGGAGCACACTAAATTATATATATTATACTTTGTAGTGTGGTTGATATATGTATGTAAAAATGCTGAAACCCTGGGTTGTACTGCTTGATGGAGAGGGGGCAGCACATGCATGTAATGTGAATATGTGACATGCACTTAAAATGTGTCCTCAGTTTGCAATGTTTCCACATGCAATTTTATGCCATACAAAGGAAATGGACAATAAACACCAGTAAGAAAGAATCATACATACAGTTCCATAGCACAGTGAGCATCAGATTTGTACAATGGTTAACAAAGTGTGCATGCATGCTAGTTACACTTGTTTGCACACAGGTAAGCAGTGCACAAATAAGAGCTGTATTGCTAATGTCTGACAAACAAAATGCAACAATTGCCACAAGAATGCTGAGGAAGCAGTTTCCTGTGTTGCACTTCATTGTTGTAAACTGCAGTGTCACAGCAGTAAAAAAAAGGTTGCATACCCTGTACTAGAATCCAGTACCATCTGTACTCCAGGCTGGTTTTCCATGATGGCAAAGAGCATTTATTGAATGTGTCTGGTTTTTATTTTGGGCTGGCTGCTTCATAGGTGGCCTGCCTCATTTCTCACAAACCAGATAACACAGCCAATTCCCCACTTCCACCGTTTGTGCTATGTGGCGCATCACACAAAACGTACAATTAAAAATGGGAAGAATAAGACATAAAAACACTTAGTAATGGGCACACATACATAAAATAACTGTCTGCTGTTACATGTTAAGGTACTTTCTGCACAAATCCACCCCTATTTACTTGATTACTGCACCAAGTTAAGAAATGCAAGAATATGACATAATATTATTAAAGAATACATTCTAGGTTCAGGACTTACCTTGCAAATGCAGCAGTTGACACAATTTTGTTTCGGAGGTAGAATTTCCTTGACTATACTCCCATGGTATTGAAATATTCAGTAAAAACCAAAATAGAGGCTACATGGATGATTTTGTTGAATAGCTCCACCATACTGAAAGTCACCTGCTTATGATATAATTAGCAGCTATGAAAAACATTTGCTGCTTTACTGGATATATCAACTCCATTGGTAATCATTAGTGTGTGATGCTCACCGACATGCCACTGCATGCACTGACACTTAAATGAGGTAAACACAAGTAATCCTGTTATTATGCTTCTCCTTTCCTGTGATATCATGCAAACATGCAACTTAAAAAGTGAAGGAAAGATTGCATACCCTGTACTAGAACCCAGGACCTTTTTTACACTGTCTTTACACATACACGTGCTGTCAAAGGAATAGTTATGTGACAAGCACTGAGAAACTTGACATTCATCCCATGTTTCCCATGACTGCACTGAGTGCCATACTGAGTAAACAATGACAAAAAATAAAAAAGAAATCTTAAAGTAAAGCAGACAGAGATGATACATTTTATGAACAATAAAGAGAATGAAATGGAGCTTGTGAATTATGCACTGCTTACATGCACTTTTACACTTCACAGATCTACATGTACACCTCTGTATGTGTAAACTGACACAGCTCCCTGATGTCATCATTCACTGTTTCCATGTAATGAGCACAAACACTGTAGACATGCCTACAGGAAGTGAACATCCCTACATGGTAACATTTTTTTGGGATTCAGCAATTCAAATGAGTTTTGACCTCATTTGCATCTTCACTGTGCTGACAGCCCTGAAGCTACATGGTTGATAACAGTGTAGGTAGGGAAACTGAAGGGAAGCCCAATGTTGTACGCTCAAGGGAGGATATTATTTTGCTGTATATCTGCACTGTGGAATGCAGGGTTTGATAAAATTTGACTGTATTCCATCAGATACATACTGTGTATGCTTACATGTCAATATGAATGTTATGTTTCATGAGGTTTACACTTTTAGCTGTCTACATTATTTAGAAATACATTCTTCTTTTGGGGGAACAAAGCTGCATTTATGTGATGGCACTAAAAAGGAATTGGTGCTATTGTTAATCTAACTTTTTAGCATCTACCACATCTAATAATGTCATAATGTGTATGAGGTTACATGTTATGGTCAGTTCTGTACAAATCTAATGACTTTTACTTGGACTTGTTTCCATGTATACTCCTTTCTGTGGTTGTAGTGAAAAAAACTTTTGAATACATGTGCAACATGAGCACAGAGTCTACATGGTTGCTTTACACATTGTTGAATCACTGCACTTTGTTGGTTTGCATCATTAGCATACAATTCAGGTACATATGCTTATATTTGCATGCCATGGAAATTGCCACATTTGCACATGAATGAGTGCTGCTATGCTTTCATTATTCATTTTTCAGAGCTGTGTGCTCATCATGCCACAATGCTCCCATAGTCAAAAATGACTGTGTAGACTTTATTGAATTCCCCCCATGATGTAGATGCAATTATAATAGAAGACACAATGTGTTTAACAAATAAAAAAGATTACAAACACACAAACTGTGGGGAAGAAAGATAATCTGGAATTTGGGGAATAAGGTATGTTTTGGAATAACCATATTCCGTAAAAATGCAGCAAAGATGCAACTTTAGCAAAAATGGGAAGATTAACCATTGTAGAATTAAAATGGAAAGAACGGGTATATAAAAATGATAACATTATTTGCTTATACTAATTGTAAAGAAAGGGAAAGCTTATTTCATCAGATTTTAGACCACCTAGTGATAAATATTATAATAGACTTTAATTGTGATTTAAGAGGTTGGTGTAAAAAGAAAGGAAATGACATAAGAAAAATGTTAGAAGTTATAAGATGGAAGTTAAAACTTTGGGGGAAAAATTCATGGAATTACAAAAGGGGTATGTATACAACCAAAACAGATTATTTTGTAGTATCAGGGGGTTTAGTTATAGGAGAAGGGAAGCTAGATGAAACAGGATTTTCTGATCATCTTGCAATATGATTACAATAAAGAAAAACAAGGAACATATAAAATAGGTAAAGGAACAAAAAGGATAAATGAGAAAGCAAGGAATTAAGAAGAAAATAGATTAGTAATACAGTTATGGTAAGATTATGTTACTATGAGAACATTTTATAAAATTGGTCTGAACAGTGAAAGATATTTAAGGGAAAATATAAAAAAATCTTTTTATAGTGGCAATATGATGTGAGAAAAGTAGAGAAAAAATATAAAAGGACATATAACATTGCATTGGAAGATATAGAATTTAATGATAAAATGTACTTTGACAAATAAAAAGAATTATAGAAATAAAAAATACAATAATTGTTATTTAAGCAAAGATATTTTTACAAGGAAAAAGAGAAGAAGTATTGAGTTAATTAAGCAGATTAGTAAAGGAAGATGGTAGTGCAATGAAAGAAATGAAAATGTAGCAGGATAAATAAAAAGAAGTCAGAAACAGATTATGAATAGTGTAGTACAACATGTACAAAAATTTTAAAGATAAAAAGAAGGCTGCAAAATTATGGAAAGTAAAAAAGTTAACAGAAAGAGAGTAACAAGTTGGAAAAATATATTTCTTAATATGATCTAAATTATTAGGACAAGTAAATATAGATTTGGCTGCAGGACAGATGGAATAGCATATGACATTTATAAAAATGTAAGTTATTTGCAAAAAAATATTTTTAAATATTTTGAATGAGTGGTTAAATGAAGGTTTTATATATAAATAATTTTGTAGTGGAATACTTAAATTCATATGAAAAAAGGAAGATAGAAGACAATTAAAAATAGAGACCAATAGTACTAAATAATAATCTTTATGAAAATAATTCATATATAAGTTCATAGATTACTAGTAGGTTAATTGCCCTTATGAGAAATTTTAAGCCCAGCCAATTACCCCATGTGAGAATCGAATATTGCACCTTGTGTCTGTAAAGTAAACACCTTAATCATCATGCCAGTTCTGTTCTGGTTTACACCAAGTAAAGAGAGGAATTTTGTATGTAAATAAAGAGGAAGGAGGTTTAGGATTAATTAACCCAGTGGTAGATGCTGCTTCATTAAATTTGTATAAAGTGTTAAAGTGGATAAATGAAAAAGATGCAAGATTAGTAGTAAAACTGTATAAATATAAATATGATAATTTTGGGGGTATGGTAAAAAGAGTAAAAGGGAAAAAGAGAATATAAATGAATAAGTAAAATCTTACTAAGATAAAATATGTTTGTGGAAAATAAAAATAGATGATATAAAAAAAGAAAGAAAAGTATGATATAAGAATGTAATGATAAAACATTGCTGTGTAAAACCATGGGAAAAGCTAATGGATGAAAAAAATGAAAGCTATAAAAATAAGAAACAAATGGTATAATAAGCAAAATGTAAATATTTTTTGTGGAAACTGCTTATAGATAAATTACCAGCAAAAAGAAATATGCCACATTAAAAAACTGATAGAATACATTTACATTGTCAAGAAAAATAAAGTACTGAATATATGAAATGTAAAAGAGTAAAACACTTATGAAGAAAACTATGGAAAGAAGACTTTTTGAAGATATAAAAGAAGTGAATAAAATAAATGTGGATATGATTAGATAAGGATATTATAAAAATAGAAGTAAAAAATATGTTAAAAGAACAGATAAAAATGTTATGTTATATCATATGGGTTATATGGAATGAAAGAATAAATTAAATTATATTTAATGGAAAATGGATTTTAGCAACAATATTAAGTAAAATCAGATGGTGGTTATCAAATAATGCATGGGGTTCTAATAAGGATGAAAATTTAGTATGATTGTGAAGAAAATCATGAATATGTGTAAATATATTTGTATATGTATATATTTGTACATTTATAAATATTTGTAAATAAGAGTATTTTTGTATATAAACAAAGGATCCCTATTCTTTTCAATAGGTACCATGAGATCTTTTACATCCACCTGAGCTACCAACAATTCAAGCAGATGAGACCTCAGATTTACATCTCATCTGAAGGAAGGCACACTCAGGAGTACAATTCTTCCCTTATACTGCACTGCAATGCCAGGAATCAATCTATATGGTGTTAGAATAAAACCCACTGCTTCCTGCACCAAAATATGGTGCTACTTGTTGTGCCATTGATGCTGCACATTTTTGTAGGATCTGGGTGTATTACTCAGTCTCACAGCTCCTAAAGGCACTAAAGTACACTAATGGGGAAAGATATTGTTTTTTACGTGCTATATACAATCAGGCTAGTATATCTTTCTCACTTCAAATGCCATCCATGGCACACTATCTTTATGCCACTATATGATGGCACTAGGTACTGTTGTTCTGCCTTGTGTCTTACTGATGCACATCACATGACACATGCAACTTGCACTGAAACAAATCTGCGACCCATTTTCCTCAAGACTGTAACCTATGAAGTAGTCACTGCTTTGGAGAGTACTGTTTGTGAAAGGGCTCCTAAATGGTACAGGAATGAAACCTAGCTCATGCTCTTTTCCTGCACAGGGACCAACAGGTATGCTTATTGATGAAGTCTTATGAGGATCTCCAGTACAAGGTGGATACCTGTTACTGCTTTGCAGAGTGGGGAGTGATGCCATGACACCACCTGCACTGATGAGCAGTGCAGTCATCAATACAACAAATTGAAGAGATGCTACCATGGCCTCCATAGTAAATGGTGGTTATAGAAAATACACCACAGTTTTATAATGATAATTACCCATGGCAGGTACTTACTGCTGTTATGTAGTCCTAAATGGTCAGACATACATAAGACATTTGATGCATTGGCATTTTCCTTTTCTTTTATGTTTTTCAGCTCCTGCTATGATTGAGGAGAACAAGGTGATATGTCGGCAGCATCTTCAGAGACTCTCCAGACACAGTTGTATATATTATTATTTGTATTGCTGTATAAATTTTAGATATCTACAGAACTGAGTATTTTAAAAGAGATACTAATAGTAGAAACCTTGCAAACTGCTGCTACATGTTTCCTGACATGCACAACTTAATCTTTCAGGCTGGCATGCTCACCCACATATCCTACTTCTGGGGAAGGGGGAATGCCAGTAGTGTCAAGGTACTGGTCTGACTGTGATTGTTCCACCGGCATGCCAAGCATTATAATGTGCATCATCCCTGCATGTTTGAAACCTTACTTTATGTCCTCAGCCATAGTCACTCTGCCTGTCCTGTATTAATCTTACAGTGTCCAATTCAAGCCCCCTGCCAGTGCCACCTATACATGGCATACAACAGGCATGCCTCAGGCAGACTTTAGTATGTCATTTACTGCTGGCTGATATATGATGTGCTACATAACTAACACCCATTTTTTGAGGCCCATGATTATACTATTGTTTTGCCTTCTGTAGTTGTGTCCTCATGGCATAGTCAATGTGTTGCCATACAGGACATTGTCACATAGGCCAGATGTCTCCTTGGGCACAACACATGGTACAAAAGGTGTTTTTGTCCATCTTTTGTGGTCCCTGTGGTCAGTCTTTGTACTGCATGCATTTTTCTCATGACAAACCCACAAGGGGACTGCCTAGGCAACATGTCATCCTGTGCCCTGAGAAATACTTACAATAGTACCCTTTGGTTTGGCTAGTGTATTGTATATATTGCAATTGCATAAGCCAAACAGTGGTACACATTATTGTTAACTTGGTTTGCTTTTGTGTCACTCTGTCTATATTGATGTCCTTTTTTATATTTATTTGTTGATTTTGTTTTCTGTCATCACATTTATGTTCTTATTTTGTGCAGTATCATCCACAGCTGCAGCTGTCATATGGCAGCAGTCCTGTCACTATGTACTAGGTCTCCGCAGGATGACATGGGCATCCCACAGTAGATGAGTTGGAGGGCTCAGTAGTGCCTTCCAGTAGTCTGCCTAAAGTAAAAAGGGTTAGGGCATCATCAGATTACACAGACAGTCACAGTATGTCACTCAGTAGGAAGTGGACAATATGGTGATGGCCTTGGTGATCCAAAGGATGAATGCATACATTGCCCCCCCCCCCCCACAAAGCATTCTTCTGTGACTGGCTCAGTGGCATCACTGTCTATCTCTGCCCCTAAGGCCACCAGTAGCTAAATCCAACCAGTAGGGCAGTCACAGAGGAGACTTTCCTTTTACTGGCTGCAACTCTGGGCAGCATTTCCATAATCTGTTACCCCAACCCATCCACACTCATGCTGTTCCCCTTCCTCATATTAGACTTTCAACCAAGGTTATGGGCCAGTCCTCTCTATTAACAATTATCCTCCATTAGTCTGTTTGTGTGTTCTCTTTGTGTTCTCATCCATTTGTAACACCACCTCCTCTGTTGGCCTTTACTGGTCTTTTGTTGTTTGTCTGCCCTTGATATCATCTCTGTGCTCTCTTTCCTGTCCACACTTTCCCCTTGATACAGTCCTCCTTCTCCCCTTCTTGGAAAAAAATAAAATGGGCATTCCACAAAACAAAAAATGTACCTTTGCTTAACACCCCATTCCAGCCTTTCATTCATGATTTCCTTCTGCGTGTTCCTCTGCTTGCGCTTCCCGATTTCTAAATAGCCTATACATGCATTTCCTTCCCATTTATAACAATAAATTGGTGGGGATTTTCCAGTGAAGCCCTTATTAGGGCTGTCAGTTGTGGTCATAGCAGCACATCATTGAGTGTATGAACACATCATTATAAGCATACAACATGCATGCTACTGGTCTCATTGAGTCACATGACCAAGGTCACACTGTGCAGGCATTATGTGTCTATGAGATTTTTAAAGCATATTCCATAATTAGTTTGACTATATCAAAACAATTTAACTGTTATTAAATTGTTAATCACCTTCAGTAACAATATAATACTTCAGTTGTTCTATTTTGCCACCACACAGCCGCATAAGTAATGTTTCTGAACTCCAGTCAAATATTTAACTGAAAAATAATGTTGATGTTTCAGAACTATATATGAAACCACACATTATTTTAAAATGTGTTTTCCATGCTCCAAAGTGGTTTCACCTCAGAACTAATTAAAAGACCCCCTTGCAAAATAAATAAATAAATACATAAGTAACACTTGAAATCTTTTTTTTTTATTTTAAAACATTAATATTTTGTT